>NW_014577682.1:176540-184961 GCF_000485595.1 Priapulus caudatus
GAGAGAGAGAGAGAGAGAGAGAGAGAGAGAGAGAGAGAGAGAGCTAGAGAGAGTGAGAGAAAGAGACTACGTATAATAGATATTACTCTTTAGTACGATAGTTTCCTGATCTCTATACGTGTCTACGATATAGGTTGCGGCACTGGAAATTATTCCAAGTATTTCCTGGACAATGGCGTCGGCAAGGTGTCCATGTTTGACGCGAACGAGGGAATGCTGAGATACGCTAAGACGAAGATGGCCGACTACGCCACCGACGGCCGCGTGCCGCACTGTGAGCAACTGTACCTTCCCAATCATATACCGGGAGGAGACCAGTACGACGCCGTCTGCATGAATTACGTTTTGCACCACCTGGGCTCCCCCGAGGACGACACTAAAGCGGAAAAGTTCCCAAAAGCCACGGCGGCACTACGCAACGTTTACGGAGCTCTGAGGAAGGGTGGCATCTTCGTCATGGTCACTTGTTTGCGACCCCAACTCCGAACCAACACGTGGTACAACGGCCTCATCGACGATTTAGACAGTGTTTACGAAGCACCAATCAATGATCTTGCCTATGGATACTACTCCATGTTGGAGAAGACGCTGAAGGCAGTTGGGTTTGACAGCATGGAGGCAACGGTTCCCCTTCACGAGACCCTGATGAAGCCAACGCACTACTACAACGTCGATGCGGTGTTCGATCCGAAATTTCTACTAACCGATTCAACGTTTACATTACTTAGAAACAGAGGCAAGGTTACAGGTAGCGATGCTACAGAAGTACTCCTGCAGAAACTGCGTGATCTAAAGGAGAACGGCGGAATCGCAGAGTTCATGGAGAAGCAAGAGAAGCTGAGAACAACGTACGGCTGTGCAACTGTTGTCACAGCCAGGAAGTCATGAGCACCTCATAGACTTAAGCCTGTAGCCTGTACGCTTACCGGAATATGCAATACTTATATAGGGTAATAAACAAAAACATTACATGCGCATATATATATATATAATTGCTTAAACATAAGGAAATATACTATTTAATTACGCGTGGGAAATTAGTGTGCGCGTGTAAGGAAATATTATTCGGGTTCGTCTTTATATAGACATCTCGTCTTTATAATATAGTCAATAGTTATGGCTTGTTATCACAAAGTATTACTTGTTCCATTGACATGTTATTCGTACTATTATATCCTAATATAATGCGAATATGATTTTCGATCATATATACACGCGGGAACAGAGTAAAAAGTAAAGAACATTTATCATGAATGGTCAAGGAAAAAGGCTAGGCTATAGAATAGTAATAAACACGAACAGCAGTAACAAGAATCATGCAGTAGGCCCCCTATGTGCGCACAATGCTATGAATTTTGTGTTTAGTAGAAGAATATAGTTGACGCGCGTATTCTGTTCAGTAATGCACACGACATACGTTAATTAAATTATAATTAAACAAATTACTATATATATATATCAGAAGTAGATAATAGGAAACGCGGCTTTGCATTGCAGTCACGCGGTCATGGGACCTATACCAGTCACCTACCTGGCGTTCGACATGCGATCACGTGGCCTACCTGGCTTAATTGCAGCAGACGATCAAGGGGGCCTGTCTTAGTTAGTTTATAATGCGTGTTACACTACGTTGAGACTCTCTTGGGTAGCGCATGCCGGTGGCTGCACGTACCATACTTGCCGTATAACTATGTTTGAATTGAAAGCTTGGCGCTGATCTAATATGTTTTGGCTTGGCGCCTTGTAACCATCGGATGTGCTGCCCAAGACCGCTCTGTATTAATTATGATTAACCCAAGTTGGGGAAATCCAAGAAAGGGGTCACTTGTGATAATGGTCCATCGCCGTTTTTCGCGGTGCGCAAAAACAGAAAAAAAGTTGTGGCGGGCTGCGACATGTGTTTGTCGCGGCGCACCACCATTTTTTATAAAGTACACATGTAAAATAAAATGCAAATTTATTGTGAAAACAAAAGTATTTAACATTTGTGGCCTTTTATTGCTTGCTGGAATCAAAGTACATCAACAACCACGACAAATTTAGTAATTTACTGATGTAAATTTTAAAATATGGCTGAAAAATGTTACGACCGGGACTTTCTGGACTCTTAACGGGACTCCTAACACATGTATTTCGCGCTTGTCACGGGTCGTGATTATTTAGCAATTAAACTGGTTAATTGTTGTCATATACACATATATCGCCCCGTTACGTCTTGATCGACACCGCTGCTGGCCATAACGCACGTATACAGCGTACTCACTAGCGGCAAGCGCGGCACACGCTGGCTATTAAACGCTGTTGATCACCCGCTGTTGATTAAACGTTTGGACATTGCAAGACACTTGCGGTGCACGCGCGTCTGCGAAATTTTCTTGGAACGCTTGCTGAAAAAAATACGGTAATTCCGCGAGGCCGTGTTCTGGAACTAATTTGTTAGTACTGTACTTGTGGTGTACGTAGCCTATAGTGTCCCTGACTGTATGGTTGAGAATTCTTGGTCATGTAGTTCTGTGGAGTATTTTTTTGGTTTAAGCACACGTTTTTGTCTATACTAAGGGGAAGTCTTTACTATGTTCATGTTCATTTTTTTGATATATTGCATGTTCATTCAGTATTCCAGGCTCGTACCTGCCAGATGCAGTTACCACTATAGTGTCATAACAAATTTTGTTCCTAACGAAATAAAGTTGATTAGTATAAAAACACAGCTTTGATTTCATTTTCTCTACCATTATGTCTCCTCCATTATGGTTTGGAAGCACTGCCTTCACCATTATGTCTTTACCATTATCTACTATAGCTGAGAGGGTCTATGTTACCCGGGGTACTGCCGGAACGTACCCTGGGTACGGTCCGGTATACCGGAACGTACGGTACCCTAGCTGGTACTATCTAATATGCCGGAGCGTACCTCGCCTACTCCACTAACGAGTCTAGGGAGTCGCCTACGCCTACTCCCTAACCCTAATCCTAACCCTAACCGCCCATATCAAATAGTGACCAGGGTACGTTCCGGCCGGTATACCGGTCCGTACCCAGGGTACGTTCCGGCCGGTATACCGGTCCGTACCCAGGGTACGTTCCGGCAGTACCCTGGGGGGCATAGACCCTATGAGCTCTACTATAACGGTAAAGACAGTAGGCCCTAGTCAAATATTTTTGAAAAAAAGTGCTCTGAATCTAGCATTGCTGATTAAATGTGACAATTTGTGACCTATGGAGTGTCCACTAACAACACTTCGAGATGGAAATTCGACAAAAAAATTCAATTGAGTCTTTACCATTATTTGCACATTTTCCTGAAAATGGCCCATATAATCAGTGGCGTAGCCAGCAATTGGAAACAGGGGGGGCCAAGGCGAGGGAGCGAAGCGACCGAGGGGGTAGGGTGTGGGAGGGGTATCCCCCCTCCCACGGTAGGGAGATTTTTGAAAATTCGCGCATGAAAATGGCATTTTCTGCACACTAAAATTCAGTATTAGGGGTAACTTATATGAGAAGTGGCATATGCTAATCCCTTATAACCCCCCTCCCTCGCTTTTTATTTTTTCCACTCCGATCCGATCAACGTGGGACGATGGCCCCTGGCTGTGGCGCCGGAAGGCTCTGAGGTTACACACGACCAGTTGGTGGACCCTTAGCTAGACCAGTGAAAATGGTGTACGAAGCCATGCAGTGTTTTTCAGGGAGGGAAGAAAAGAGTTAAGCGCACCAAGAGCAGCGATGAAGCAATTTCATCACGGGGGGAGGGTGTTCGCCTCGGCCACAGTAAGGGTAATTTTTGAAAATATGTGCATCAAAATGGCATTTTTGCGCATTTCATTTCAATTAATTAGTGATAGGTAATAGTGGTATATGACTCAACTCCATTCAGGGCGCCTTCATCTCGTTATTTTTGACGCTGCTCCGATTCAGAGGGGGTACATGGCTGCCTTGTGCCCGCCCCTAGTACGCCTATGTGCCTCATTCAAGCACTGAACGAATATTGGAATTAAAGTTTGATTTGTGTTGTTAGCAGTACGCATGCAATGTTGCATTACCGTCATATAACTGTTTTCAAGTTTCCTCAATTATAAAAGTTAAAAGTTAAATTCTTTTTTGAAAAAGTAGAAGGCATATTGAATGAAATCGAAATACAAAGATTGCTACGGGAAAACAGTCAGATGTGTTGGAAGTGCACCTGAATAAACATGCAATTTATTTAAATACAAAAAAGATTTACATCGTTTATGAATAGCAATAGGTGGGCGTTAAAGATGCAGATTTAACATTCTGTTCGTTATAAAAAATGTTTTTGCTTTCCTTCTGATGAAGAATAATAAACTCATATTGAAGATTTGAATTCAAATAAAAAACAAAGGTACGCTGCCATAAATAGCCGGCTCTATTAAATAAAAAGGAATTACGCATGAAAAGAATGTGTTTTTGGCCTCCGCCTTGATAGAGAACAGTTACTTAAATAGTGTTGAAATCGGATTTGAAACTATAAAACCGAGTTTCCTGGGCAAACACTGGCCGTCTATAGAGTTCGAATATATTCAAGTTTATTTCACAAAGCATTTCCCATTTTTTTTCTTCCCTGTCTAATAAGAGTTCAGAACGCATAAGATTCCCAAAAAGCCACTTGCAACAAACAAATCTGAGGCAAGGAGATTATCTGCGTCTTTTAGTCATGTTCTTTGTCTGCTGCAGAAAATCTCAAAAATTCGCAAAGTCAGTCTTCTGCGTCGATTTGCCGGATTTCGTTGAATTAATGTCATTCACGTAACTCCTTGTTCAGCGAAAAGGAGAATGAGAGCAGAGATCGTGGCTGGGTCATTGGTAAACGTAATGTTTAGACTTGACAATGCTCATTTTAGAGAATGTTCGTTCAGCAGATGCGAGAAGTAACAGGAATTGTGGCGCAGTCTGGTGAAAGACGCGTCGAGAGCAAGGAAAAAAAAAAGATTTTGTTTTGTTTGCCAATCACAGGGGGGGGGGCATGGCGCCTGTGCCCCACGCTTAGCTACGCCAGTGCATGTCTGATTGTATAACGTACATGTATAACATGCGTGGTGCCCATGTGTAACATTGTGGTAACACTGGTATACAGAAATCGTGATAACTTGTATAACAATGACGCCCGTGATAACCATTGGTTTATAACAATCATGGTAAAGCATTGTAATAAGGACCAGTACTACACCGCGTACACAAATTCCTTCTAGAGGAAAACACGACTCGAGGAAGGAGTTATGCAACGCGTAAATCAATCGCATAATGCATTGCTCCGCACGCCGTCCTCTAAATCCCACTCGCTGATCCGCGATCCGCCATCCCACATCCTTCTCATTCTCATCCTGTTCTGCCTCTCCGTTGCCGCCGCCAACAAGAAACAGCAGAATAACAAACACCAACAACACAATACCAACTACGATGACGACGATCAGGCACATCCCGCCCCCTCGTACAGACAGTAACCTCACAGATGATTGTAAATAACAACTCTGGGCGGGTCAGGCATAAGGAAGCTAACGACGACTCTGCTGTGGCATACCAAAGCCAAGTTCCTGCACGCCGAGCGCAAAGACTCGTGGCACAGTCACGAAACAAAGACTCGTGCACAGTCACAAGAGTGCCAGGAATGCCGGGTGTTGCTAGCGAGAGCATGTGGTTTGTCAAGATCGTGGCAGGACCGAGCTCCTTATGTGGCACGCGCGCCATGGCGTGTACATACACGCGGGCGTGTAAGGCTGCGGCCTGCGTGCAATAGGTGCACGTGAAGTGTATCTGCCGTGGCACAGATGGCACATGACCGCATGCGTGCATGTGTAGTGCGAGCATGACGTGTGTACGTGCGGCGCCACGGTGTTGTATGTGGCGGGCACGCGTGTATGTCACGCACGCGTGTACTGTGCACTGCACAGCGTGTGAGCGTGCGCCAGCATGCGTGTCCGCGCACCGCGATTGCGTGTACGTGCACGCCAACGCGTGTAATGCGCACAGCACGCGTGTATGCGCAACAGCATGCGTGTATGCGCAAGCATGCGTGTAGGCGGCGCGACGCATGCGTGTACGTGCCAGCACGCCGTGTATGTGCAGCCGCATGCGTGTACGTGCACGCACGCGTGTACCTGCACGCGACGCAGTGTACGTGTGTGGTGTGTGGTTAGGGTAGGGTAGGGGTAGGTGGAGGGTTATGATATATATTACGCCTAAGCCTTATATAGTTATATATACCGCTAACGCCTAAATATATATATATAGGTTATAGGGTATATATATATATAGGGTTTATGGGTATATATATAATATATACCCTCCACCTAAGCCCTCACCCTAACGCGCTAACCCCTACCACCGCACCACACCCACGTATGTAGAGCGTATATATATATATATTACCGCTAACCCATAGTATATATATATATTAACCCTAACCGCCTAATATATACTATTATATATACCCTAATCCTACTAGATATATATATATATATATATAGTAAATATAAATATAACCCTACCCTATAATCCAACGCCCCACGCGTAGCTCCGTGAGTCGACGCTGACCGCCTCGATCAGAGTCGGCACAACATCGCAGTCGTCAGTGTAAACGCGCTGTCACACAGTCTCATAGAACGTTGATAGAGATACGGTGCGAGGTGCAGAGATGCAAGGTGTCAGTGGTGGTCACTAGTATAAGGTTATACGACGGTGGAGCTGGTCAGCACTCACTGACTCAGCAGTAGCGGACGGGCGGCAGGCGCTAGCTTACGATATGATCGGCGTCGTCGCCCCCCCCCCGCTCTCATCTCTCTCATCTTCTCCTCCTCTGCATCTTAGAGCTCTCTCGCTCTCTCTCTCTCTCAGAGCTCGCACAGCGGTCTCTCTCTCTCTCTCTCGGGTAAGTCTCTTCTCTCATCGCTCTCTCTCTTCTGCTCGTCTCTCTTTCTCTCTCTCTCTCTCTCTCTCTCTGCTCTTGTTTTTTGTTTTTTTTTTTTGCCTTGGCCCGCCGCCGCGACCCCGGCGTCTCATCGTCTCTCTCTCTTATCTCTCTCGTCCCTCTCGTTTTTGTTTGCTCCTCTCTCTCTTCTCTCCCTCTTTTCTTATCTCTCTCTCTCTCTCTCTCTCCTCTATCTCTCTCTCTCTCCTTTGCTCTCTAAACTCTCCTCTGCTCTATCTTCTCCTCTCGTCATCTCATCATCTCCTCCCTCTCTCTCCACTCCCTCCCACCTTCTCAGTCCTCTCTCTCCTTCGCTCGCGTCTCCTCTCTCTCTCTTCTCCTCCTCGCTCTCTTCTCATCCTCCTTTCTAATCTTTATTTATGCTCTCTCTCTCTGCTTCTCGATTCTCTCTCTCTCATCTCTCTCTCCTCTCTGCTCTCCCCTCCACACCTTTTCTCTCTCTCGCTCTCCCTCTCTCGTCTCTGCTCCTCTCTCTCTCTCTCTCTCTCCTCTCTCTCTCTCTCTATTCTATCCTCTCTCTCTTGCCTCTTCTCCTCGCTCCTCCCACTTCTCTCTCTCAGCCGCGCTCTCCTCTCTTGCTTCTCCTCTCTCTCTCCCCATCCCCCACCTCTCTCTCTCTCTCTCTCTCTCTCGCTTCCCTCTCTACTCTCTCTCTCTATTTCCCCTCTCTCTCCTCTCTTTGCTCTATCTCTTCTCTCTCTGCCTCCTCTCTCTCTCTCTCTCCCTCCCATCCTTTCCTCTCTCGCCCTCCCGCTCCCCTTCTCTCTTCCCCTTCTCTCTCCTCTCTCTCTCACTCTCTCTCTCTCTCTCTCTATATCTCTCTCCTTAGCTCCGACTCCTCTATCTTCTCTGCCTCCCACCTTAAGTTACAGTAATACTCACCAAGGAATGCAAGATGCAACGGAGTTTAACATCACGCAAGATTCAGCAAACATTCATGTGTGATTGTGATACGTACATTGTATACACAATCGTGGTGCCCATGTGTAGCAATTGTGGTAACACTGTATAAGAATCTGATAAACATTGTATAAATGACGTAGATAACATTGTATAACAATCATGTAACATTGTATAAAAAGACAAGTAACACAACTCAAGCGCGTACAGCAAACAGAAACTTTCTAGAGGGAAAACAGACACGACTCGAGGAAGGAGTTATGGCAACCACCGTAAATTCGCCAACCATAATCCCATGCTGCTCTTTTATCCGCGCTGCTCCGCACCCGTTCTCTAAATCCCACTCCTGATCCGCATCCGCATCCGCCAAATCTTCTCATTCTCTCCCTGTTCTCCCCTCTCCGTTCTCCGTTGCCGCCGCCACGACGAAACAGCAGAACAACAACAACCAACAACAACAATAACAACTACGATGACGACGATCCGGCACATCCTCGCCCTCCGTACAGACGAACTCACAAGATATTGTAATAAGCAAAACTGCTGCGGTCAGCAGGCAAAGGAAGCTAACACGA
>NW_014577683.1:0-2072 GCF_000485595.1 Priapulus caudatus
CTCGCCGAGCTCGAATTCCGTCGCCCGCCCCCTCGTGGCTCGCTCGAGCCTACCCCCCTAGGAGAAGAGGCATGTGAGGAATATACGGAAGAGAGATGGGTGGGAAGCGCAACGCCGCAACTCAATTGATCGCCAGAACATCTCCTTGTCGACATGCCCTCAAGGGAGGTCGTCTCCCATTTTCGTTCGATACCCCCCCGCCCCCCCGCTCCGTTGTGAATGTTTCTCCTCAGTCAGTTTTAAGCTGCTGTCGTTTATAATTCTTCCTACCGCTCTCTCTGTCGTCTTTCAGATGGCTGGACGGCCTGTGAAGACCATCTTTGAGGCAGATGAAAGGGCTAAGAGTTGCCTGGGTGTGGGAGTAGCGTGCTGGCTTATTGATTGGTAGACCCTGTGTTCAGTGCCGTGCGGCTTCGTTCTTGCTTATATTTATTTATTATTTAAATATTTATTTTTATATAATGAAAAAAAAGAGAAAAAATTAATTTAATGTTTAATCTATGCTATTAGAATCCTTGTACATACATCATTATTCTCACCCGAACTGTAACCGCCCTAAACCAACCTTACCCTAACTTCACTCTATTAAAGTAGGTCTCAGTACTTCTTACTATTTACGTTCTAGGTACTGTGATGATGTCTTACTCACTCTATTTAATGATGTCTTACTCTATAGTAATTTAGTTCTGGTTGTTCTGTTTTTGGCATTCATCCATACTGTCATATTAGTCACCGTCATATAGTCATCACGTTGACGGCTGATTTAAGATTTCTACCTAGGTGGTACTTTGATGATGTCTTACTCACTCTAATGATGTCTTACTCTATAGTAATTTAGTTCTGGTTGTTCTGTTTTTGGCATTCATCCCTACTGTCATATTAGTCACCGTCATATATAGTCATCACGTTGACGGCTGATTTAAGATTTCTACCTAGGTGGTACTTTGATGATGTCTTACTCACTCTAATGATGTCTTGCTCTGTAGTAATTTAGTTCTGGTTGTTCTGTTTTTGGTATGCATCTGCAATGTCATATATAGTCATCACGTTCACGACTGATTTAACCTTTCTACCTAGGTGGTACTTTGATGATGTCTTACTCACTCTAATGATGTCTTACTCTAAAGTAATTGAGTTCCCATTGTTCTGTTGTAACTATGCCACTGTAACCACCTATGGCATTCATTCGTAATGTCGTATAGTCGTCACGTTGACCACTGGTTTGACGTTTCGTAGGTCATGAGCCGTACATCTTCTGCTTCCGAGTTAAGTTCTATCCGCCGGACCCGAGCAAGCTGCAGGAGGAGATCACGCGCTACCAGCTGTTCCTGCAGATGCGCAGGGACCTGCTCCACGGCAGATTGTTCTGCTCTCCCAGCGACTCAGCCTGGCTCGCCGCGCACGTCATACAGTGTGAGTGTGATGGAAGAGGAGGAGGAAAGGAAGGAAGGAGGGAGGGAGAGGCGAGGGAGAGGGGAGGGAGAAGGAAGGGGAGCAGGAGGAAGGAGGGAGGGATATGGGACAGAGGAGGGACAGGAGAAGAAAGAGAAGGAAGAGGGAGGAAGAAAGTGGGGGAGAAGAGAGAAGGAGAAAAATAGAATGAGCGGAAAAATATGGAGAGATGAAAAAGAAGCAAAACAGGATAGTTTGTTAATACATTGGTGTTTTATTCATAGACATGAAACGTCCCTGTATCCCCGCATCTCTGCCTGTATGTATCACTACATCATGCATCCCTTCTGCATTCCCACATCTCTGCATCACTACTACCCAATATCCCAGCATCACAGCATCCCAGCATCTCTGAAGTCATCCTACATCTCTGCACTCCCAGCATCCGTGCTTCCCTACTGATATATGGCTTTGTGATGCAGCTGAGCTTGGAGACTACGACCCAGACGTACATCAGGAGGGATACGTGTCAGAGTTCAAGGTCCTGCTGAAGCAGACACCCAAGCAGGAGGAGAAGATTGCTGAGATTCACCAAGCTCAGCTCAGGTGGGTAACATTAAGCTCAGCTCAGGTGGGTATCATTAAGCTCAGCTCAGGTGGGTATCATTAAGCTCAGCTCA
>NW_014577683.1:2097-14691 GCF_000485595.1 Priapulus caudatus
ACACACACACAACACAGCACGACACACACACACACACACAAACAAACACACACACACACACACGACACACACACACATACACATACACATACACACAACACACAGACACACACATAAACAACACGATACACATACACCATACAGCATGAAATCACACACGCACTATACACATACACATACGATACACAGTAACCGACAATACACAACAGCATACAGCATACTCCGTAGCATCAGACCGCGGCTAACACGCCGCAGTATTGATATTCCACCGTGGCCAGTCTCGAAATGAATGCCTATGCTCACGAACACTGTCTAGCTGCGACAACTCGAATTTTGTATATGCCCTTTATGCTGGGGGTCGACTACGAAAGCCTAGCTGCTACTCTTGACTCTTACAGGCACCTCATTTTTTTTGTTAAGTAAGTTCACGCATTCTTTTTCTTTATTTATAGCTCCTCACGTTATACCTATCATCACCGATGCTGTTGTAACTTAGTTAAATAAACTAAGTTAAACAATCTTGAATCTGCGAGGGGAGTGGCATGGTTACTCTGCCTCCGATGTCTATGTAATGCTCGTGTCTCTTATACCGCGCGCTACATCGAAGCGCGATCTAGACAATCAAGAGGTTACAGGTAGATGTGTGCGTGACGGTGTTCATGGGGAGCTGGCGATGCGCCTTCTGGCTGAGAATGTAAATCCCATAATTTGAGTGGAATTAACTGCTTTCAAGTCACTGTAAAATGGCAGCGTTAACTCAGTGCAGCGTTACTTGGTGGTGTATGATGTGCAAGGCCGCATTGAGCTGGCAAGTCGTATTATATGATTGTTCCGTAGTTAGCGCTTTTCAATTCATTCTGAGTAGTGTGCAAGCAAAGGAAATAGGTTGGTGCAGATCGTTATGACACATAAGCGATTCGCGAAAGATTATGAAAGCCGAAAACATAATGTACAAGCATGTCTAGGGGCAAACGATGCACCTTGCAAAGTGGAGATAATTCCAGTGGAGTTTAGCAGCGCGCGTTCGTCATGCATCATGATCATAGGTCGTGACATCAAGATGAATTTTCGAACTGTTATGGAAATATCTTACGTTCTTGAAAATATACTCATAGCACGAACGATGTTGTATTGAAGCTTTGTAGTTGGGTCTTTCGTTCGACGTGTTTTGTTAAGCGCCTACCTGTCTTAGGGCATTCTTATTTTGGCATATTCTTGTTCGCTATGTTCTTATCCTATTCCATGTTCTCGTTAGCTATGTTCCAAGTTATTTTCTCCATTATATTTTCTCGTTCTCTTTTCTGTGTTTGTGTTCTTTTTTCATCTCAATCTGTTGTCAACTCTGTTTTCTTATTGTTCTCTGTTTCTCCTCTTTTTGTTATTCATGTTTTGTGTTCTCGATAACCATAATTCTCACTAGTCCTCTTCGTTTTTGGTCAAATTCTTCTATAATCTCTTTGTTATGTTTTCGTGTCCTATCTTCGCTTGCTGTCATTAATATGTTATTATTATTATTTTTATTGCATTCCAATTTTTTTTATTCTCGTTCAGTGTTCTCTATCTATGCTCTTATTCTCCTGTATTCTTGTTATTGTGCTCTTTTCTCTTGTACTCTATCTTGCTCATGTACTGTGCTTCCATGGCTCATTCCGTAATGTGCTCCGCTGTTATATGAGCATAATCTCGCTGATGCTGCTCCCTGTTATAATGAGCATAATCTCGCTGATGTGCTCTTGTATAGGAGCATAATTTCGTGCGATGTCGATCCCTGTTATATGTACATATTCTTGTTCTGTGCTACTGCATTTCTCCATGTTCTCACTCTACTCTGCTGTCTACTTACCATTTGAATCTGGTGTGTCTTCTTGTTTCCTGGAAGGTCATGATGGCCATGTGGTGATGCCACATAGCAGGTGACTTTGCCTTTATGCGTCCTGAAACAACATATGTACAGCAGTAAACGAACCCTGCATCGAAGAAACACAATGTTAGCCATAATCTATGTCTTCTACACAAATGCTACGTAACAGCGCTAAACAAACCCTGGCCAATCGAAGAAAACACAATGTTAGCATAATCTAGTTTTCTACAAAATATACAGGTAAACTTCCCTTCTACACAATATACAGGTAAACTATCCTACTACACAATATACAGGCCTAAACTCCCTATCTACACAATATACAGGGTAAACTTCCCTTCTACGACAATTGTACAGGTAAACTTCCCTTCTACACAATATATCAGGTAACTTCCTTCGTATTTACAATATACAGGTAAACTTGCCCTCTATACAATGTACAGGGTAAACTTGCTCTTTATAGCACATTATACAGCGTAAACGTTCCTCTTCTACACAATATACAGGTAAAAACATTCCCTTCTAATACAATGTACAGGTAAAACTTCCCTTCTACACAATATTACACAGGTAAGAACTTCCCTTCTATAGCAATGTACATATGGTAAACTTCCCTTTCTGATACAATGTACAGGTAAACTATTACGCCTTCGTATAGCAATGTACAGGATAAAACTGTTCGCGGCTTTCTATACAATATAACAGCGTAAACTTCGCTTTCTATACAATGTACAGGTAAACACGCCTACTACAGAATATAGCAAGCAAACCACGCATGCGCTAGCAAGAATATACAGCAACTTACACTAGCTAGCAAAATATTACGGCTTAAAGCTTCCTTCTCTCTACAATGTACAAGTAAAACCCACCGCTACTACAAAATATACAAGCAAACCACCATGCTAAAAACATACAGTAAACCAAGCTTTACTATCAAACTATACATAGCCAACCATCTACTACAAAATATACAAGCAAAACCATGCCTACCTACAAAATATAGGCGTAAACTACGGCTTCTATACAAATTAACAAGTAAAGCTACGCTTCTATACAATGACAGGTTAAAGCTACGCTTCTATACAATGCACAGGTAAAACTACGCTTCTATACAGATGAACAGCGTGAACCACGCCCAACCCCCACCCCAACCTTGCACACCATGCCCCACCACACGCACACCTCCGCTTCCAGCAGCAGCCCACAATCCAAGCTACTAGTAAATTGGCTAGCGAACCTCGCCAACGGGCGGCAGATCACAAATTAATTGGCCGACAGTGTGCCACATCGTTGGGCTAATACGCCATTAGGTGGAACTAAATCGCCGCTGTCGCACACATGGGCGCGGCGTTATTCTGGTGATCATTTCAGACCTAGAGGGATAATCTCGCTCGCACATTGCACACCGTCACGTGCTCTCTGCCACGTGCCTATTTACCGACGGACGCTGCGCACTTGCGGAGTCACCGTCCCCAACGGGGGATGAGGCCATATTCGAAATGCATAATTACTATGGATGGTGCTGCTGCTGCTTGCTGCGCTGTATGGTGGTGGCTGGTGGTTGTGGTATGCAGCAGATGCAGGCTGCTAGGATGCCTGGAATGTTACTGGGCACCAGAAGGGGCTACTGTTGCTGGCTACTACTGCTGCTGGCTTCGGTGTAGTGTTTGCATGCTGTTGCAGCCTATTTGCCTGCCTGCTCTGCTGCTGTGCTGCTGCACTGCCTTACTGCTAGCCTTGCCTACTGCCTACTGGCTACTCCCTACTGAACCTAGCTGCTACTGCTACTGCTACTGCTAGTGCTTACTACTACTACTGTTGGCTGTTGCGTTGTTGGCTGTTGCTGCTAGCTGCTGCTGCCCTACTGCTACTGGCTAGCTGCTAACTTGCTACTGCATACTGCTACTGCACTGCTACTGCTACTAGCTACTGCTACTGCTAGTGCTACGTGCTACTGCTTACTGGCTACTGCTACTAACTAACTGTTTAGCTGCTGCTGCTGCTGCTGCTGCTACTAGCTAGCTTACTACTGTTTACTGCTGCTGCCTGCTCTGGGCTGCTGGCTGCTAGCTACATCTACTACTACTAGCTGCGATTACAAGCTGGCGGTGCCTACACAAACGCTACCATATATAGAGGAGCTGGGCTTGAGCACAATACAATGCCATTCTAAGCAAATGCAGCAAACCACAACGACGCGCGCAGTGAGCCTGTTCAGCACTGGACCTTCACAGGATGCACGCGCGGTCAACTCCATACGTGCTCGAACGCCGATGCCTCTTGATTGAAGTTAGTTTCGGCCGTGCCGGAGTCTGAACCAGCTGAAAGATCAGTGTGGGGCGAAGTGAGCCGTTCCAACATACAGGTTGCTGCACGCCGACAAACAATCATGACCTGTCGTGTTGTAACAGTAACGTGTAGTACCCTATGATATATCTCGATTCATGCAGGCGATTTTACCATAAGCCTACATACAGACGTGATTCACTAGCCATTACGCTAGTTGATGCTTTGATGTTACCTTTCCTGGCGCTGATCTTTGGTGTTACTACCTGAGCTAAGCTTTGATTGTTACCTTACGCTGAGGCATTAAGCCTTGATGTTACCTTACCTGAACTAAGGCTTGAATGTTAACCCACCTGAGCTGATCTTGAATCGTTTCCTTACTGCACTAAGCCTTGTGTTACCTTACCTTGAGCCTGCATCATGATGTACCCTTACCTGCGCTAAGCTTGTGTTACTTTTACCTGCAGCCTGAGCTTGGTGTTACCCTATCTGCAGCTAAGCTTGATGTTACCTTACCTGAGCCGAGCTGATGTTACCTTACCTTAGCTGATCTTGAGTTACCTTACCTGAGCTAAGCTTGGTGTACCTTACCTGAGCCGAGCTTGATGTTACCTTACCTGCCAGCTAAGCTTGGTGTTACCTTACCTGAGCTGAATCTTTGATTTACCTACCTGAGCTGAGCTTAATGTTACCTTACCTGCGCTAAGCCTTGTGTTACCTTACCTGAACTGATCATGCATGTTACCTTACCTGCCGCTAAGCCTTGTGTTACCTTACCTGAGCTGATCATGATGTACTTCCCTGCGCGCTAAGCTTCGGTGTTACCTTACCTGAGCTGATCATGATGTTACCTTACCTGTGCGCTAAGCTTGATTTTACCTTAGTTGAGCTGATCATGATGTTAGCCTTACCTGCGCTAAGCTTGGATGTTACCTGAGTTGAGCGATCATATGTTACCTTACCTGCCGCTAAGCTTGTGTTACCTTACCCGTAGTAGTAGTAGTAGTAGTAGTAGTATTACGAGTTAGTCATTACTACCTACGTAAATGACCTTGGGAATTTGTCATTTTTATGTGGGGAAAACATTCTGAACAAATGTGGATTCTCCGTCCCTAAGTTCTCTCCTTTTCCTTTGGCAGTCACACATTATTGCCACAACATTCTTGCAACGGTGTCGCCGCTTTCTTGTGACATTATCACATTCTTGTAACATTCGCGCTGTCACGTGTCATGACGAGGTGGCAGTAAATCGTCTCGGCGCGTAAAACCTGCCGGCTGACTATCGTAAATCGAGGCGGGGTAAACTCGGTTGCGTGCGAGAGAGTAGAGGGTGCGCCGGCGACGGCATTCGGCATCAGCGCGCTCTCGTGGTGACCTTCGGCTGGCACTGCCACCAATGGTGAAGGTCACAGGGCTTCGCGATGTCGATTTCGTGGTGCTGGAATAAACATAATCGTTGTCGCAAGTCAGATATCACATGCATTCCTAGTACACACATATGTATATATGTATATAAATATGTTTACAATTTATTATATATTGAATTACAGAAGGTTTGTAGGGCGATCGTGCAATTCATCCCCGATTGCTAATTGGAGCCTGTTATGTGTGTGTGTCAGTATAAGTGAATATATTACTATAAAGGAAATCTGGTTGTCCACACATGATCAGTTGACGCTGGAATGTCTACGGTGAAAACTGCAAGGGATTGAAAGATTAGAAACAAAAGAGGTTTGCGCATTTCTAATCAATATCTGCACTATACATTGCAGAAGGACACGTTGGGTCAGGACCTCCTTGATCACATCTGCAACCACCTGAACCTGATTGAGAAAGACTACTTTGGCCTGCGCTACATAGACAAGCACAAGCAACGGGTAAGAGGTGTTGGTCAGGCTGGGGGAGGGGCACTCGGGGGTGGGAGGGACACACCCTACAATCCATCACCCGAGGCATTGCGTGCAGAATGAATTTTCCTCGTTCAATCATCCTGTAAAACTTTCCGACTCGAGAATTCCCGTGCGTAGCTACCCCAGGAGAAGAGGATGTGAGGAATAGAGGAAGAGAGATGGTGGGAAGAACGCGAAATTCAATTGATCGCAGAATTTTCTGACATCTCAAGGGAGTGTTCCGATTTTCGTTCATCTCGTTGTGAATTTATCTCAGTCACTAAGTGCCTGTCGTTTATAATTCTCTCTCTCTCTCTCTCTCTCGTCTTTCAGCACTGGCTGGACCCTGTGAAGACCATCTTGAGGCAGATGAAAGGTAAGAGTTGATGGGTGTGGAGGTAGCGTGCTGGCTTATTGTTGGTAGACCTGTGTCAGTGCCTCGGTTCTGCTTTATAATTAGTTTATTATTTAAATATTATACTTTATATAATGAAAAAAAAAAAATTAATTTAATGTTTAATCTATGCTATTAGGATCCTTGTACATACATCATTATTCTCAACCGAACTTTAACCGCCCTAAACCAACCTTGCCCTAACTTCACTCTATTAAAGTAGGTCTCAGTACTTCTTACTATTTACGTTCTAGGTACTGTGAGGATGTCTTATACTCACTCTATTTAATGATGTCTTACTTTATAGTAATTTAGTTCTGGTTGTTCTGTTTTTGGCATTCATCTGTAATATCATATATAGTTATCACGTTCACGGCTGATTTAACCTTTCTACTTAGGCGGTACTTTGATGATGTCTTACTCACTCTAATGATGTCTTACTCTATAGTAATTTAGTTCTAGTTGTTTTGTTTTTGGCATTCACTTGTATTGTCATATAGTCATCACGGTGACGACTGATTTAAGATTTCTACCTAGGTGGTACTTTGATGATGTCTTACTCACTCTAATGATGTCTTACTCTGTAGTAATTTAGTTCTGGTTATTCTGTTTTTGGCATTCATCTATACTTTCATATAGTCATCACGTTGACGGCTGATTTAAGATTTCTACCTAGGTGGTACTTTGATGATGTCTTACTCACTGTAATGATGTCTTACTCACTGTAATGATGTCTTACTCTGTAGTAATTTGGTTCTAGTTGTTCTGTTTTTGGCATTCATCCATACTGTCATATAGTCATCACGTTCACGACTGATTTAAGATTTCTACCTAGGCGGTACTTTGATGATGTATACTCACTGATATGATGTCTTACTCTAAAGTAATTGAGTTCCCATTGTTCTGTTGTAACTATGCCACTGTAAGTGTAACCACCTATGGCATTCATTCGTAATGTCGTATAGTCGTCACGTTGACCACTGGTTTGACATTCGTAGGTCATGAGCCGTATCTTCTGCTCCGTCGTTAAGTTCTATCCGCCGGACCCGAGCAAGCTGCAGGAGGAGATCAACGCCTACCAGCTGTTCCTGCAGATGGCAGGGACCTGCTCCACGGCAGATTGTTCTGCTCTCCCAGCGACTCAGCCTGGCTCGCCGCGCACGTCATACAGTGTGAGTGTGATGGAAGAGGAGGAGGAAAGGGAGGAGGAGGAAGGAAGGAGGGAGGGAGAGGCGAGGGAGAGGGGAGGGAGAAGAAGGGGAGCAGGAGGAAGGAGGGAGGGATATGGGACAGAGAGGGACAGGAGAAGAAGAGAAGGAAGAGGGGAGGAAGAAAAGTGGGGGAGAGAGAGAAGGAGAAAATAGAATGAGCGGAAAAATATGGAGAGATGAAAAAGAAGCAAAAAAGGATAGTTTGTTAATACATTGGTGTTTTATTCATAGACATGAAACGTCCCTGTATCCCCGCAACTCTGCATGTCAGTATCCCTACATCATGCATCCCTTCTGCATTCCCACATCTCTGCATCACTACTACCCAATATCACAGCATCAAACAGCATCCCGCATCTCTGAAGTCATCCTACATCTCTGCACTCCAGCATCCGTGCTTCCTACTGATATATGGCTTTGTGATGCAGCTGAGCTTGGAGACTACGACCCAGACGTACATCAGGAGGGATACGTGTCAGAGTTCAAGGTCCTGCTGAAGCAGACACCCAAGCAGGAGGAGAAGATTGCTGAGATTCACCAAGCTCAAGCTCGTGGGTAACATTAAGCTCAGCTCAGGTGGGTATCATTAAGCTCAGCTCAGTGGGTATCATTAAGCTCAGCTCAGGTAAGGTAACACCTAGCTCAGCTCAGGTAAGGTAACATCAAGCTTAGTGCAGGTAAGGTAACATCATGATCAGCTCAGGTAAGGTAACACCAAGCTTAGCGCAGGTAAGGTAACATCATGATCAGCTCAGGTAAGGTAACACAAGGCATAGCGCAGGTAAGGTAACATCATGATCAGCTCAGGTAAGGTAACACAAGGCTTAGCGCAGGTAAGGTAACATCATGATCAGCTCAGGTAAGGTAACACAAGGCTTAGCACAGGTAAGGTAACATCAAGATCAGCTCAGGTAAGGTAACACCAAGCTTAGCTCAGGTAAGGTAACATCAAGCTCGGCTCAGGTAAGGTAACACCAAGCTTAGCTCAGGTAAGGTAACATCAAGATCAGCTCAGGTAAGGTAACATCATGATCAGCTCAGGTAAGGTAACATCAAGCTTAGCTCAGATAGGGTAACACCAAGCTCAGCTCAGGTAAAGTAACACCAAGCTTAGCGCAGGTAAGGTAACATCATGATCAGCTCAGGTAAGGTAACACAAGGCTTAGCACAGGTAAGGAAACATCAAGATCAGCTCAGGTAAGGTAACACAAGGCTTAGCACAGGTAAGGAAACATCAAGATCAGCTCAGGTAAGGTACATCAGGCTTAGCTCAGGTAAGCTAGGTAACATCAAGCTTAGCTCAGGTAGGTAACACCAAGATCAGCCCAGGAAGGTAACATCAAGCATAATTAGGTATGGGTAGATCACGTCTGTATGTAGGGTTAGGTAAAATTGCCTGCATGAATCGAGGATATATCTATGGTATACACGTTACTGTTACACACGACAGGTCATTTGTTTCGCGTGCAGCACCTGTATGTGAAGCTCACTTCCGCACCATCTTTTCAGCGGTCAGACTCCGGCCACGGCCGAACTCAACTTCATCAAGAAGGCATCGGCGTTCGACACGTATGGAGTTGACCCTCATCCTGTGAAGGTCAGTGCTGAACAGGTCACTGCGGGTCGTTGTGGTTTGTGCATTGCTTAGAATGCATTGTATGTGTGCCAAGCCCAGCTCCCCTATATATGGTACGTTTGTGTAGGCAGCCGCAGCTTGTAATCCCAGTAGTAGTAGTAGTAGTAGTAGTAGCAGCAGGAGCAGCAGCAACAGCAGCAGCAGTAACAGTAGTAGTAGTAGTAGTAGGCTAGTAGCAGTAGCAGTAGCAGTAGCAGTAGCAGTAGCAGTAGCAGTAGCAGTAGCAGTAGCAGTAGCAGTAGCAGTAGCAGTACCAGTAGCAGCAGCAGCAGCAGCAGCAGCAGTAGCAGCAGCAGCAGCAGCAGGAGTGGTAGTAGCAGCAGCAGCAGTAGCAGCAATAGCTGCAACAGCATCAACACCACCACCACCAGCAGCAGCAGTAGTAGCAGCAACAGTAGCACCCTCCTGTCCCAGTAACTTCCCAGCATCCTAGCAGCTGCATCTCTGCATACCACACTACCACCACCACACCAGCAGCAGCAGCAGCAGAAGCAGCTATAATTATGCATTTCGATTGGCGCTCATCCCGTGGGGACGGTGACTCGGCCAAGTGGCAGCGTCCGTCAGTAATAGCACGTGCAGAGAGCACGCGTGACGGATCAATTCGCGAGATTATCCCTCTAGTCTGAATATCACAGAATAACCCCGCCGCCCATGTGTGCGAGGGGATTTAGTGCCACTCAGGCCTATTAGCCAACGATGTGCACACTGGATAGTTAGGGCATGCACATGAACGCATTGTAGCACGACACCCTGTGGCAATGTCGGCCAATTATTGTGATGCTGCCGCCGTTGGGAGGCTGCTAGCAATTTACTAGCTGATTGTGCTGTGCTGGAAGGGAGGTGTGCGTGTGGTGGGGATGTGGTGGAGGTGGGGTGGGGTTGGGGTGGTTTCACGCTGTTCATATGTATAGAAGCGTAGTTTACCTGTTCATTGTATAAGGCGTAGTTTACCTGTTCATTGTATAGAAGCGTAGTTATACCTGTTCATTGTATAGAAGCGTAGTTTACCTGTTCATTGTATAGAAGCGTAGTTACCTGTTCATTGTATAGAAGCATAGTTTACCTGTTCATTGTATACGAAGTGTAGTTTACCTGTTCATTGTTAGAAGCGTAGTTTACCTGTTCATTGTATAGAAGTGTAGTTTACCTGTTCATTGTATAGAAGCGTAGTTTACCTGTTAATTGTATAGAAGCGTAGTTTACCTGTTCATTGTATAGAAGTGTAGTTTACCTGTTAATTGTATAGAAGCGTAGTTTACCTGTTAATTGTATAGAAACGTAGTTTACCTGTATTTATTGTTAGTTAGGATGTCGTTGGCTTGTATATTTTGTGTAGGGGTGGTTTACCTGTTACGTACATTGTGTAGAAGACTAGATTATGCTAACATTGTGTTTCTTCGATTGGCAGGGTTGTTTACCTGTTACGTACATTGTGTAGAAGACTAGATTATGCTAACATTGTGTTTCTTCGATTGGCAGGGTTGTTTACCTGTTACGTACATTGTGTAGAAGACTAGATTATGCTAACATTGTGTTTCTTCGATTGGCAGGGTTGTTTACCTGTTACGTACATTGTGTAGAAGACTAGATTATGCTAACATTGTGTTTCTTCGATTAGCAGGGTCGTTTACCTGTACATTGTGTTTTCAGGACCAGAAAGGCAGTCACCTGTATGTGGGCATCACCCACACTGGCATCATGACCTTCCAGGGAAACAAGAAGACACACCATTTCAAATGGTAAGTAGAAGAGAGTAGAGTGAGAACATGGAGAAATGAGAGCACAGAACAAGAATATGTACATATAACAGGGATCACATCACGAAATTATGCTCCTATAACAAGGAGCACATCACGAGATTATGCTCATATAACAGGGAGCACATCACGAGATTATGCTCATATAACAGGGAGCACATTACGGGAATGAGCATGGAACAAGTACATAGAGCAAGATAGTAGTACAAGAAAAAGAGCAAATAACAAGAATACAGGAGAATAAGAGCATAGATAGAGACCACTGAACGAGAATAAAAAAAATGGAATGCAATAAAAATAATAATAATAACATATAATGACAGCAACGAAGATAGGACAAGAAACATACAAAGAGATTAAGAAAATTTGACAAAAGCGAAGAGGACTAGTGAGAATATGTATCGAGAACACAAAACATGAATAACAAAAAGAGGAGAACAGAGAACAATAAGAAAACAGAGTGACAACAGATTGAGAATGAAAAAGAACACAAACACAGAAAGAGAACGATAAAATATAATGAGAAAATAAACTTGGAACATAGAACGAGAACATGGAATAGGAATAAGAACATAGAACAAGAATATGCAAAATAAGAATGCTAAACAGTAGCGCTTAACAAAAACACGAAGACCCAACTAAAAAGCTTTCATACAACATCGTTCGTCTAGTAATTTTCAGAAACGAGATATTTCCATAACAGTCTCCGAAAATTCATCTTGATGTCACGACCTATGATCATGATGCATGACGAACCGGCGTGTAAACTTCCCACTGGAATTATCTCCACTTTGCAAGTGCAATCGTTTGCCCTAGCACATGCTTGTACATTAGTTTTTCGCTTTCATATCCTTTCGGATCGCTTATGTGTCATAACCACCAACCCTATTCCTTTGCTTGCACACTACTCAGAATGATAATTGAAAGCCTAACTACGGAACAAATCATATAATACGACTGCAGCGTCATGGCTGCACATTCCTAACACCACCAATAACGCTGCACTGAGTTAACGCTGCCATTTTACAGTGACTTGAAGCAGTAATTCCACTCAAATTTATGGATTTACATTCTCAGCAGAAGGCGCATGCCAGCTCCCCGATGAAACACCGTCAGCACACATTACTGTAACCTCTTGATGTACTAGAATCGCGCTTGATGTATCGCCGGGTATAAGAACACGAGCATACATAGACCATGGAGGCAGATAACCAGCCACTCCCCTCCAGATTCAGATTGTTTAACTTAGTTTATTTAACTTAGTTACAACAGCAGGTGTATGATAGGTATAACGTGAGAGTATAAATAAAAAAGAATCGTGAACTTACTAACAAAAAATGAGTGCTGTAAGAGTCAAAGTAGCACTAGGCTTTCGAGTCGACCCCCACATAAGGGATATACAAAATTGAGTTGTTCCAGCTACAGGTGTTCGTGGAGCATAGGCATTCATTATCGAGACCTGGCACGGGGAAATCAATATGGGGTGTTAGCGGCGGCGTCTGTTATGTGTGCGTGTATGTGTGTATGTGTATGTGTATGTGTATGTGTATGTGTATG
>NW_014577683.1:21114-22689 GCF_000485595.1 Priapulus caudatus
GGAGGAGGAGGAAGAGGAGAGGAGTAGGGGAGAGTAAGGGGGAGGTGATGAGGTAGTTAGGAGGGGACAAAGGAAGCGGAGCAGGTGAGGGGATGAGTGATGAGAGAAAGCGAAGGGGTGAATGGGTGAAGGGGAGTAAGAGTAGAGATGACGAGGATAGGCAGAGAGGAGGGAATGGGATTGGTGAACATGGAGGGGGGGAATCGCAGGCGGAATAGGAGGATGTGGAGGCGAGAGAAGGAGAAAGAGGAATTGTGTACCGTAATGCGGGGTAAAAGAGAGTGTGGTGGCGGTGGGTGAGACATATAGCGACATGCACAGCATAGAAGCGATCATGTAGCATGTATATTTAAAACCAGCACTCATGATCAGGCACGACGAGTTAATACAATTATAGGAACAATTAGATGAGAGGTGAGGATGACAACTGGATAACAAGATTAGCTGTGACCTAGGGAGGAGGGACTGGAAGAATGGCTTCATATCAAGCAGATTTGTATTAGTTTGAGTACCGATGTTACTCTTGTATGTAAATCTGTTACTATTACTCTTACTGTATGTGTGTGTAGGCGTGCATGCGTGGGTGTGTGGGTGCGTGCGTGCGGTCGCGTCCGCGGGCGTGCGTGGGCGTGCGAGTTGGTGCGTGCGTGTAGAGGCTTAGATGCGTGCGTGCGCGTGCGTGCGTGCGTGCCTGTGGATGTCTGTGTGTGTGGGGCATGTGTGCGTACGTGCATACGTGTGTTTGTGGGTGCCTACCCGCGTGTGGGGTTGTATGCGCGTGCGTGCGTGAGTTTGATCATGCAGGAGTGCATGTGTGAGGTTTGTGAAGTCAGTCACTAAAGAAGCGAAGCACGCTAACGGCCAAACAGCTGCGTCAGGATGATCAGTATTTCCCGTATATCTTCCTTCCTGCACCGTTCCCCAATGAACTTCCTTCTCCAATCGACCGCGTGTGTCTTTCTACTGTAAAACGCCCCCGTCTGTGAACGGGAGCTCACTACACTACACAGCGTAACCACTGATCTCTATATTATATAGAGATATAGAGATCAGTGAGTGTAAACAGACGAATGCTCGGGGGCAGGGTGAAGGAGGGGCTAGCGGTGGGGGAGGGGCTGGTGATGGAGAGGGGGCTGGTGGTGGGGAGGCGGCTGATGATGGGGTAGGGTTGGGTGGGTTGTGGTAGGGTGGATTTGGGGGATGGGCTGGTAGTACTGGAGGTGATGGACTGGGGGTGGTGGTGTAGTAGGGTGTGGTAGGGTGGATTTGAGGGATGGGCTGGTTGTGTGGTGTGGTGGTGTGGTTAGTTAGCGGTGGACACGCGTATAATAGGGCTGTTGTTGCGCGTAGCGAGATTTGATTCGAAGCCACATTCTCGATGATTGTACTCACTACGGTGTATGGCACGATATTACTTTACTTCATTCGCTTTAAATAATTGACTGTAGATCTATCGCACAACTCACGCCGTTGCAATACACCGATGCTGGGGGTTAACTGTAGATGACTGTCGCTAATGGATGTGGAGGAAGAGGAGGAGGAGGAGGAGGAGGAGGAGGAGCGGGAGGAGGATGA
>NW_014577683.1:22714-27141 GCF_000485595.1 Priapulus caudatus
AGCACACCCGCTCAACTCGGGGTTCTTTACGCCTCCCATCCCCTCGGGTCGCCAGCGGCCACCGTCGTCTCGGTGACTTAATCGCCGAGGTTGTGTATGTATAAGTATCTATATAGGCTTGTCTGCTTAAAATGTATCTTGACACTCGACCGTGATATAACATCAGTGCCGTGCAATAAGCCTAGTCACTTGGGGAAACGCCACTGTAAATGTTTGCTGTCTTCACAGCGACAACATGAGGTTACTACTAACAGATATCACGTAATTTATGTGAGAGTGTCATACGTGTAGCGCTGTGAGCTGCAGCACGTGTGTGCTGTCCACCAGGGCCAGCGCCCGCCAGTGACCCATCGCAGGATTGGCCCACCGTCCTGACCCCAGTGCTCACAATCAACAGATACGACATTTCCTTTTGCATTATGCTGCCTGGTTCATGCACATCTCGCCTCGATCGTTGGATAGAATGAGATGAAATGGCGCGTTGATCAACTCGCATATTTCGTGTGAATCACCCACCCCCAGAGACTGGAAACGACTCGGCCGATGGTCACGTCCATGGCGGCTCGGTAAACCTCGATCTACTAGGCTTCAGATGAATCAGCTTTAAAAGGAGTAAGAAAGCAGTGGCGGTATGTACACGTAGCTTTCGTGCAGGTACTGAGCCCTATTAATGCGCATTCGGCGCGGGCCACTCCTCGACAAGCAGCACACAGCATGAACTCTTTGGATTATCAGACCGAACACCAACATTACTTCAGCAAAGCGCTTTGACTAATCACCACAGCAACACACAGACCTATGAATTTGGTGTACATAGAACCACCAAATTCACATCGAGCAACCTTGACACCACACAGGGCAACACACAGACATGATAATCTGGTTACATGGAACAATGAAACACCAACATTACACGCAGCAATCCTTTACAAACACAACAGCCACACACAGACATGAATTTCTTGGGCTTACATAAAGAACACCAAAGCATTACATCAGCAACCTTACAACACACACAAACACACAGACATTAATTCGGTGGTTTCATAGGAACACCACATTACCCATCAGCAACCTTACAACACACCAGCCCAACACACTAGAACATGGAAATTCTTAGTTACATAGAAAACCACATTACATTCAGCAACCTTAAACACACAGCAACACACAGACTGGAATCTTGTGTTACAGACGACACACAACATTAAAGCTTCAGAATCTTACAAACACAAGCAACACACAGACATGAATCCTGGTTACATACCAGACAACCAACATCGTACCTCACGCACCTTACGAACACACAGCAACCCACAGACATGAATCTTGCGCTTACATACGAACACCAAGACATTACATCAGCAACCCTTACAGACACACAGCCAACACAAGACATAGAATCTTGTGTTACAGACGAACACCACATTCATCAGCAACCTTACAACCACACAGCTCACACACAGACGGGAATCTTGGTTACATTACAAACACCAAACATCGTACATCCAGCAACCTTACAACACACCAGCAACAACACAGACATGAATCTTGGTTATACAGTAGAAGACACCAACATTAGCAGTCAGCAACCTAATACAACAACACGAGCAAACCACAGATCATGATCTTTGTTACATACAGCAACAACCAACATCGTACATCAGCAACCTTACATACACACAGCAACCGCAGACATGAATTCGGGTGGTTAATGACAAACACCACATTACAATCAGCCAACCTTAACAACACACAGCAACACACAGGGACTGGGAAGGCTTGGTTACATATCAACAACACCAACATTACCATCAGCAACGTGCAACCCCCGAGAAACACACGACAGGATCACGATTAAATATCAACCAGCCACCCACCACAACCAAAGACTGGCTTAATATGTCGCATAGCATGCAAGGTGAGTTTAGCGACAATGTCACCTTTGCCTATATAGTCGTAAGTGGTTCAACAGTGTCTGGCAGAACTGTCTGACTCAATACGAAAGCTGTCTCTTTGTCTTTTCTGCCCCCCTCTACTCGTTTCTCTCGCCTTATCTCTCTCTCTTTATCTCACCCTCTCTCGTATCTGCGCTCTCCGCTCGCTCTCGCTCTCTCTTTCACATACAGTTCTCCTCTCTCTATCTATCTCTCTCTCTATCTGTTATTCTATTAGCTATCTCTCTCTCTATCTGTCTGTCTATACTATCTAATCTCTCTCTCTATCTGTCGTATCTATCTATCTATCCCTTAGCTCTCTCTTTCCTCCGCTCTCGCTAGTCTCATCTCTCTTTCTCTTTCTCTTTCTCTTTCTATTTCTTCTTTCTCTCTCTCTCTCGCATTTCTCGCTCTCTCTCTGCTCTCCTTTCTCTCTCTCTTACATCTTTTAGATGCTGCTATGATTCCTCGCCGGTGCTGAGGAAAGACTTCGCGATCTGTTTGATCTTATCGAGCTGGGTGGCTGTGAGATGGATGAAGCTGCATGAGCACCCACTTTTTAAATTACATCCAAAGCGCCAAATTTTACCGGCTTCCCATTTGTTTACAATTTTTTACATTTTCCCCCAGCGCCACCACGGACCACTCACCGCGCTGCGGCTGTCTCTGGTCACACACACTGCTTCTCGTTGACTACCTCAATGCTCCTACACCTTGGTCTGCCTTGCCTCATCGTCCCCCTCATCCTCTGTCTCTCTGCTTCCACTGCTTCCTCCGCGCTCCTACTTTTTTCATCGTCTTCCTTATTCTGTTACTCCATCGTTGTCGCTGCTCCAGAACCTTCTACGCCCCTCTCCTCCTTAATCCTCCTTCCTATTCTCCTCTTTCCTCCGTACTTACCACAATCCTCCTACTTGACCCATCTTTCCTCCGACACTTACCCCTCGTTCTGCTCCCCACCTCACGCATCTTCCCCCATATGTTGGTGTTTGTATGTAACCAAGATTCATGTCTGTGTGTTGCTGTGTGTTGTAAGGTTGCTGATGTAATGTTGGTGTTCGTATGTAACCAAGATTCATGTCTGTGTGTTGCTGTGTGTTGTAAGGTTGCTGATGTAATGTTGGTGTTCGTCTGTAACCAAGATTCATGTCTGTGTGCTGCTTGTCGAGTGGCCGGTGATGCGATTTATCATACCTGCACGAAACTACGTGTACATACCGCCACTGCTTTCTTATCCTTTTAAAGCTTGTTGCATCTGAAGCCTTGTTAGATCGAGGTTTACGAGCGCCATGGAGCCATCCCGCGTTTCCAGCTCGGGTGGGGATTCACCGAAATACGAGTTTGATCAACCCATTTATCTTTTCCTACAACGTCGAGCGATTTTGCAGAAAGGAGATAATTGCAAAAGATGTATCTTGATGTGAGCCTGGGGTCAGGACGTGCCAATCCTGCGATGTCACCCTGGTGACAGCACACAGTGCCGCACTCACGCCTAACGTATGACTCTCACATAAATTACGTGTATCTGTAGTGTACTCAATGTTGCGTGTGGAAGACAAACAGTTACAAGCGTTTCCAAGTGTAAGCTTATTGCCAGCAGGTATATCACGTCGAGCAAATCATTTAACCAAGCTATATAGATACCATACATACACACACGCACGCACAAGCACGCACGCGCGCGCACACATACACACACACAAACAAACACACCACACACACACACACGCACGCACGCACGCACGCACGCACGCACGCACTCGCGCACGCACGCAGGCGCGCGCACACATACATACACATACACATACACAGAGAGAGAGAGAGAGGGGGGGGAGAAGGAGAGGAAGGGAATAGTAGAACGAATCGATCGTGGAGTAGTTCGTCGATAATGTATAAATTTACATTCTCAGCAGAAGGGGAATGCCAGCTCCCAGGTGGAACACCGTCAGCACACATTACTATATCGTCTTATATGATGTATCCGGATAGCATATTCTCCGGTATAACATATATTATCCGGATAAACATGATTCATGTCTGTGTATGTTGCAGGCCTGACGTGCAAAAGCTTCACTTTGAAGGCAAGATGTTCATCATCCACCTGACGTATAATGAGGTAGGTGCTCAGCTAACACGCACGCACGCACGCACATACGCACGCACGCACATGCACCCACTCTTTCCACCTCTCTCTGTCGTTGTCTGTCTGTCTGGCTGTCTGTCTGTCT
Source organism: Priapulus caudatus (assembly GCF_000485595.1). Classification (NCBI taxonomy): domain Eukaryota; kingdom Metazoa; phylum Priapulida; class Priapulimorpha; order Priapulimorphida; family Priapulidae; genus Priapulus; species Priapulus caudatus. The sequence goes on from NW_014577683.1 coordinate 26,880, forward strand.
GTCTGTCTCTCTCTCTCTTTCGCTCTGTTTGTCTCTGTTTATCTGTCTCTCTCACTCGCTCTCTCTCTCGCCCTCTCTCTGTCCCTCGCTCCCTCTCTCCTTCTCCTCCCCCCCTTCTCTCTCTCTCTCTCCTTCTCCCCCTCTCTCTCTCTCTCTCTCTCTCTCCTTCTCCCTCTCTCTGTCTCTCACTGTCTCTCTCCTCTCTTTCCCTCTCTCTCTCTCTCTCGCTCTCTCTCTCTCTCTCTCTCTCTCTCTCTCTCTC
>NW_014577683.1:27166-36189 GCF_000485595.1 Priapulus caudatus
CGTCTCTGCATGAAGTGAATGATTGCCTCATTGTCTCTCTCTCTCTCTCTCTCTTTCTCTTTCTCTCTCTCTCTCTCTCTCTTTCTCTCTTTCTCTCTCTTTCTCTCTCTCTCTCTATTGCTCTTTCTTCCTCTCTCTGGCCATCTCTATTCCCCCTGTTGCCCCTATTTGTCTCGCTGGCCCTCTTCATCCTCGTCTCCCTCTACTTCTCTCTCTCCCACTCCATCTCCATCTGTCTCTCCCTCTCTCTCTCTTTCTCCTCTTTTCTCTGCCCCATCTTGCTCTCTTGCCTCGCTCCCAATTTGCAGCATTCAGTAACACCAGTGAAAGCTAGGACGATTACGTCTCCGCATGAAGTGAATGATTGCCTCATTGATTGAGGGCTCCTTAGCCCGGTCGCAGATTCCAAAAGAGAAAAAGGTTATAAGAGTGCAAGATGAAACATTGATGACTGCTTCAATGATTCATCGCATGCTGTTTTTCGATCTTGGTCGATGCGCGACTCTGATGAACACTCATTGCCTGACATTAAAGCAGTGAAGCAGGGATGGCTGCTGTTCCTGTGCACAGCTGCTGTATGTTGTTGCTATGCTTCATCCTATGTTGTCTTTCCCTATAGGACATGACAACATTGTTAGCTTGCTCCTGAGTCCTGTATGTCGCATTATTCCTTCAGAGGCATTCCTGTTTGTTCGTCATGAGCTTCCTCCCAGGTTTGATGTTACTGCAAGGTTCATAGCTCATGGACTTGAGGACGTAATTGTGCTCTGTTCCTGAGTGTTGTTCCTGCGTGGTGTTCCATTGTGTTGTTCGTATCATTTATCATCTGTGTGTTATTCCCGTGATTCATAATGCATGTGTTGTTCTCGTGATTTATTGAACACGTGTTGCTCCGGCAGATGTATGCTTGTGCATTCTTGCTGTGTATTGTTCCTACCATCCATCCTACATGTGTTGTTCCTGCAGGGTTCCCAGCTCGTGGGTGATGAAATTGTTGTGCATTGTTCTTGTTTGTCGTTCCTATCATCCTACATTGTGTTGTTCTTGCAGGCTTTGCAGCTACAGGAGGCGATGACGTTGTTATGCATTGTTCCTGTGTGTTGTTTCTATCATCTATTCTACATTGTGTTGTTCCTATCATCCATCCTACACTATGTTGTTCCTGTTTGCTGTTCCTATCATCCTACATTGTGTTGTTCCTGCAGGGTTCCCAGCTCATGGGTGATGATGACATTGTTTTGCATTGTTCCTGTTTGTTGTTCCTATCATCCTACTTTGTGTTGTTCCTACAGGGTTCCCACCTCACGGGTAATGATGACATTGTTGTGCATTGTTCCTGTTTGTCATTCCTATCATCCTACATCATATTGTTCCTGTTTGTTGTTCCTATCATCCTACATTGTGTTGTTCCTGCAGGGTTCCCAGCTCATGGGTGATGACGACATTGTTTTGCATTGTTCCTGTTTGTTGTTCCTATCATCCTACTTTGTGTTGTTCCTACAGGGTTCCCAGCTCACGGGTAATGATGACATTGTTGTGCATTGTTCCTGTTTGTCATTCCTATCATCCTACATTATATTGAGACGGTGGAGAGTTGCAGCGAGCGAGAGAGAGAGAGGAAGAATAGAGAGAGAGAGACGCATGCGCGCGCGAGAGAGAATGAAGATGAGAGCTGAAAAACGATTTAGAGAACGATGAGAAGAAGAGATAGATATTAAGATTAGCATAGATAGGTAGATCTATAGGTATAGAAGAGGGGGCAAGAGTATGAGATGAAACGGGAGGGAGCCAAGGAAATAGGGGACACAGGAAGAGAACGCGAGAAACAGAAATAAAGAAGAGGAGAGAGAGCAGAGAGAGAGAGAACCGATAGAAAAACGAGAAGAGAGCGATGAGAAACGATAGGAACGCATTAGAACGAGAAAGAGAGCAGGACGAGAGTGAGGAGAGAGAGAGGGAGAGAGAGATGCGAGGAGAACGATAGAACCGGAGAGAGGAGTGAGAGCAGAGGAGCGACGAGCGAGACGCGTGCGTTCGCGCTGCTGGCGTGCTGTATCGAACTCTTCTCAGCCTCCTCGTGATTAAGGGCGCTCAACAATCCACCACAGAGCTCTTTATATATATAACACATATCTTTCATGCTGTGCGCTTGCCAACAGCGCGGCACGCTTTTTACTGTCCCCGGCGGCTGCCTGAAGGCGGCTGCCTGCGATCGAATGCGGCGTTTTTGATGACTCGTCGGACAGTGCACGAGGAGTCCGGGGAGGAAGAGGAAATAGGTAGGAAGTGGAGGTGTGGTGGTGGTGGTGGAGGATGAGAGGAGGGGAGAATGGTAGGGAGGAGGAGGAAGGGAGGAGAGATGGTTGCATGGTCTGGGTCGGGAGTGGAGTATGGATGAGGGTGGGAGAGGGTGGGTGGGTGTTGGTTTTGGTGGGTGCGGTAAGAGGAGGGGAGGAGGAGGATGGAGGCGTGGAGGAGGAGGAGGAGGAGAGCGAGAAGGAGTAGGCGGAGTGGTAGAGGGGTAGGGTTTGGATGAGGTAGTTAGGTAGGGGACAAAGAGCGGGCAGGTGGAGGGGTATGTACGTGATGAGAGAAAGCGAAGGGTGTGAATGGGTGAAGGTGGAGTAGAGTGAGTAGAGTGACGAGGATGGCAGAGAGGGGGCGGTAATGGGCATGGTGAGACGTGGAGGGGGGGGAATCGCCAGGCGGAATAGGAGGGATGTGGAGGCGAGGTAGAAGGAGAAGAGGAATTGTGTACCGCTAAGTGCGGGGTAAAGAGAGTCGCGTTGGCGGTGGGCGTGGACACTATAGCGACATGCACAGCATAGAAGCGATCATGCTAGCATGTATATCTTAAAACCAGCACTCATGATCAGGCAGGACGAGTTGAATCACAATATAGGAGACAATTAGATGAGAGGTGAGGGGATGTACAATTCGGATAACAGCGATTAGCTGCTGGGACCTAGGGGAGGAGGGACTGGAGAATGGCTTCATATCAAGCAGATTGATGTAATAGTTTTGAGTACCGATGCTTACTCTTGATATGTAAATCTGTTACTATTCTCTTACTGTTATGTGTTTGTGTAGGCGTGGATTTGCGTGGGCGTGTGTCGGCGTTGCGTCCGTGCTTGCGTGCCTGTGCGATGTCTGTGTGTGTGGGCATGTGTGCGTACGTGCATACGTGTGTTTGTGGGTGCCTACCCGCGTGTGCGGTTTGTTATGCCGCGTAGCGTGCGTGCGTGCGTGGCGCATGGCGTGCGGTGAGTTTGATCATGCACGGAGTGGCATGTGTGAGGTTTGTTGAAGTCATAGTCACTACAAGGAAGCGAAGCACGCTAACGGCCAAACAGCTGCGTCAGGATGATCAGGTACTTTTCCCGTATATCTTCCTTCCTGCACGTTCCCCAATGAACTTCCTTCTCCAATCGACGCGTGTGTCGTTTCTACTGTAAAACGCCCACGTCTGTGAACCGGGAGCTCACTACACACTACACAGCGGTAGTACGCCACTGATTCTCTAGTTTATTATAGAGGATATAGCAGATGCACGTGGAGTTGTAAACTGGACGAGAATGTCGCGTGTGGGGCCAGGGTGAAGGTAGGGGAGGGGGACGTGATGGTGGGGGTAGGGTTGGGTGGGTTGGGGTAGGCGGTGGATTTGGGGGATGGGCTTGGTAGTAACTGCGATGGTGATGGACTGGGGCGCGGTGGTGGTGTGGTGGGGTGTGGTAGGCGATGGCATTGAGTGGAATGGGGCTGGTTGTGTTGGTGTGGTGGGGGTTGCTGCGTTAGTTAGGCGGTGGACACGGTATAATGGGCTGTTTGCTGCGCGTAGCGATATTATTGATTCGAAGGCCACTCATTCTCGATGATTTGTATCTCACTTACGGTGTTATGCACGATATTACTTTACTTCATTTCGCTTTAAATAATTGGACTGTTAGGATCTATCGCCACGACTCACGCGTGTGCAATACACGATGCTGCTGGCGTAACTGTAGATGACTGTCGCTTAGTGGATTGTGGAGGAGGAGGAGGAGGCAGGAGGAGGTAGGGAGGATGACGGAGGAGCGGGAGGAGGATGAAGTGGGGAAGATGCGGAGGTGGGGGACGAACGAGGGGAAGTGGTGGAGGGAAGATGGGTCAGAGGAGGATGTCTGCGTAAGGGTAGAGAGGAAGAGGAGAATGAGGGCAGGAGGAGAAGCGAGGAGCAGGGGCCGTTTAAGAAGGTTCTGGAGCCAGGACCAACTTGATGAAGGTGAGAATGAGCGCAAGACGATGAAAGAGCGAGGTGAGGCCGGAGGAGCAGGCAGTGGAAGCAGAGAAGACAGAGGATGAGGGGGGACGATGAGGCAGGAGACAAGGTGTTAGGACATGAGGTAGCTCAACGGGAGAGCCAGTGTGTGTGAACGCCAGGGAGACGCGCGGTGGTCCGTGGCGTGGCGCAAATAGGAATGTAATGTATGGCAGATATAATGGCGCTAGGATGTATTAAACTGGTGCTAGCTATGAAGCTATGATTCCAGTCTTCACAGCCACCAGCTGTCCCGATAAGAGTAGCAAACAGTCGCGAAGCATTGTCCTCAGGCACGCGGCGAGAATCCAATAGCGGCATATAAAGATGAAGAGAGAGAGAGAGCAGAGCGAGACGCAGCAGACGAGAACGAGAGAGATAGAGAGAGAGAAGAGGAAAGAGGAGAAGGAGAAAGAGAAGAGAAGAGACGAGAGAGCGAGAGCCCGAGAAGAGAGAGATAGATAGATAGATAGCATAGACAGATAGAGAGAGAGATAGATAGCATAGACAGACAGATTAGAGAGAGAGATAGGATAGATAGAGTAGACAGATTAGAGAGGAGAGATAGATTTAGAGAGGAGCAGAATGTATGCTGAAAGAGAGACTGCGAGAGCGAGCGAGAGCCAGATAGAGAGAGGGGGAGATAAAGAGAGAGAGAGAGGGCGAGAGAAAGAGAGAGGGGGAGAAAGAGAGAGACAGCTTCGTATTGAGGTCAGACAGTTCTGCGCGGACACGTTGACACTTACGACCTATATAGCAAAGGTGACATTGTCGCAAACACCTTGCAATTCTATGCCGACATATTAAGCCAGCTTGGTTGTGTGGGTGCTGGGTGATATTTAATCGTGATTCCTGTCGGTGTGTTTGCTGGGTGTTGTAAGGTTGCTGATGTAATGTTGGTGTTTGTATGTTAACCAAGATTCCAGTCTGTGTGTTGCTGTGTGTTTGTAAGGGTTGCTGATGTAATGTTGGTGTTTGTATGTAACCAAGATTCTATTGTCTGTGTTGTTGCTTGTGTGTTGTAAGGTTGCTGATGTTAATGTTGGTGTTCGTATGTAACCAAGATTCATGTCTGTGTGTTGCTGTGTGTTGTTAAGGTTGCATGATTAATGTTGTGTTCTCGTCTGTTACCAAGATTCATGTCCCTGTGTGTTGCTCGTCTTGTGTTAAGGTTGCTGATGTAATGTTGGTCGTTTGTATGCTAACCAAGATTTCCAGTCTCGCTGTGTTACTGTGTGTGGTCTGTAATGGTTCGCTGATGTTAATGCTCTGGTACCGTTCGTCTGCACTACCACCACGCTTCATGCCTTGTGTGTTCCTGCTCGTGTGTGTTAAGGGCGTTGCGTGATGTGACCACTGTTGGTGGGTGGGTGGTGTGTATAGGTAAGCGGCAGACAGTTCATGTCTGTCTGGCCGTGCGCCTCCGTGTGTGTTGTATGAGGTTGCCTGAGGGTAATGTTGGTGTTCGTATTTGCTGTAAACCCAGAAGCCATTCATGTCGCGTGTTTGCTGTGTGTTGATAATGTTGCCTGAGTAATTGTTTGGTGTTTCGCTCGTGTAACCAAGACTTCCAGTCTGTGTGTTCTGTGTGTTGTAAGCCGTTTGCTGATGTAATGTTGGTTTTCTATGTAACTAGATCTCATGTCTGGTGTTGTTGCTTGTGTGTTGTAAGAGTTGCCTGATGTAATGTTGGTGCTTCCTATGAACCAAAGATAATGTCTGTGTGTTTGTGTGTGTTGTAAGCGTTGCTGATGTAAATGTTGGTGTCTTATTGTAACCCAAGATTCTATGTCTGTGTGTTGCTGACTGTGTCTGTTAAGGGTTGCTTGGTGGTATATTGGGTGTTTGTCCGTGTAACCAAAGCATTATGATCTTGCTGTGTTGCTGTGGTCTTTGTTAAGGTTCGGCTGAATGTAATGTTCGGAGTTTCCCTATGTTAACCAAGATTCAGTCTGTGTGTTGGCTGTGTTGTTGTAAGGTTGCTGATGTAATGTTGTTTGCTTCGTCTGTAACCAACGATTCTATGTCCTGTGTTGCTTGCTTGTCGATGTGGCCCGGTTTGATGCGATTTTTCATTACCTGCCACGAAACTACGTTACATTACCCGCCACTGCGTTTCTTATCTTTTTAAAAGCTTGTTGCATCTGATAGCCCTTTTAGCATCGAGGTTGTACGGAGCGCCATGGAGGCCTATCCTCGCGTTCCAAGATCGGGCCGTGGGGATTCACCGAAAATACGGAGGTTTTGAATCAAGCCATTTATCTTATTCCTAACAACGTCGAGCGTATCCTTGCAGAAATGGAGCATAATTGAAAAGGAATGGTATCTTTGTGGTGAGCCTGGGGTTCAGCGACGTTGCCAATCCTGCACGATGTCACCCTGGTGGACAGCACACAGGTGCCGCACTCCACGCCTAACGTATGACTCTCACATAAATTTACGTGTATCATGTGATGTACTCAATGTTGGTGTGGAAGACAAACCATACAAGCGATTCTTCCAAGTGATAAGCTTATTGCCAGCAGGTATATCACGATCGCGAGCAAATCATTAACCAGCTATATAGATACCATAATACACACACGCACGCACAAGCACGCACGCTGCGGCCACACATACACACCACAAACAAACACACCACACACACACATCACACGCACGCACGCACAGTCACGCACGCACGCACGCCACGCATCGCGCATCGCCACGCAGGGGGCAGCGCACACGCCGCCCCCCCCCCCCTACATACACATACACATACACAGAGAGAGAGAGAGAGGGGGGGGGGAGAAGGAGAGGAAGGGATTGTAGAACGAATCGATTCGTGGAGTAGTTTCGTCGATATAATGTATAAATTTACATTTCTCAGCAGAAGGGGAATAGCCAGCTCCCCAGCGTGAAACACCGTCAGCCACACATTACTATATTCGTCTTATATGATGTATCCGGATAGCATATTCTCGTATAGACATATATTATCGGGATAAACATGATTTCATGTCTTGTATGTTGCAAGGCCTTGACGTGCAAGGAGCCTTTCACTTTGAAGGGCAAGCATGTTCATCATCCACCTGGACGTATAATTGAGGTAGGTGCTCAGCTAACACCGCACGCCACGCAGCACGCCATACCACCGCACGACATTGCACCCCTCTTTCCACCTCTCTCTGTCGATTGTCTGTCTGTCTGGCTGGTCTGTCTGTTCTGTCTCTCTCTCTCTTATCGCTCTGATTTGCTCTCTGTTTATCTTCTCTCTCACTGCTGCTCTCTCTCGCCGCCTCTCTCTGTTCCCTCGCTCCCTCTCTCCTTCTTCCTCCCCCCTTCTCTCTCTCTTCTCTCCCTCTCCCCCCTCTCTCTCTCTCTTCTCTCTCTCTCTTCTCTTCTCCCTCTCTCTGTCTCTCACTCTGTCTCTCTCCTCTCTTTCCCTCCTCTCTCTCTCTCTCGCCTGCTCTCTCTCCTCTCTCCTCTCCTCTCTCTCTATCCTCTCTCTCTCTTTCCTTCTCCCCTCCCCTCTTTCTCCCCCTCTCTATCTCTCTTCCCTCTCTCTCTCTCGCTCTCTCTTGTGTAATTAACCGTAATTATTGAAGTGGACGTCGTCAGGTGCCACCGCCGTGTCAACGCTAATCCGATAATCACGGTCCACCCCCCCCCCCGACGTCATTATCGCCTTACGCGCGAGGGCAACACCGTGCGCAGGCAGGTCTCGTAACTGGTTATTGGCTGGCATCTGTCACATGGGAAGCGCTAAAAGGGGAGAGAGCGCGGCGGGGAAGATCAATATCGTGTGCAGTGTGTGCAGGGAGGGGGGATTGACTGCGTGCCTGCCTGCCTAGCTGGGAGTTAGGTTTGCTGTTGCCGTCTGAGGGAGAAATACAATCTAGCTGCCAAGTAATATTGATCTCTTGGTAGTAGTAGTACATCCTACAGCTCTGCAGAACTGATGCGTGCGCGCGCACGGTGCGCGGCGCACGCATACGCATATATATATATATATATATATATATATATATATATTGTCCATACACAAGCAGCGGGGGTGGTTTTCTATTGGCGACTTGTGGTAGCGTCTTATGACTGTCTCCTTTTATTATGTAGCTGGTGTTAAGGTTTGTGGCACCCTTCCCATTTCTTTTACTGCCCCATTTTGCATGGGATATACACTATAGCTCTCTGAATCACTGTGTGCCACTGCAAGCTTTCCTAAGAGAAGATTGTGGGGGGGGGGGAGAAATAGTCAAGTGGTGGGGGGTGGGATCATAAAAATAGGTCTGCTAGAAAGCTAGACGTGAAACGAGGGGGTTGGTAGAGCTACTCGGGTTTGGTAGTCTACAAGGTGGTTGATGGGAGCACAAGCTGCTAGAATATACGCCTGCTAGAGAGAGGTGAGGAGGGTTCACGATTTAATAACCCGCACAGTTTTTACCCCGCCCGTATTTGTTGCTATTGTTTCTATTGTTACTATTCTGCTGTTGGTGCTATTGTTACGTCGTGCCATTGCCGGCATGCAGCCATATTTTACCGCGTCCTTGCCGGTTACCTTGGCTGTGCTCACCTACCATGGACCTGGTTTTATGAACCGTGTTACCATATAAATTAATAATTAAGGTATATATACATATATATATATATGATTAGTAATATATATATATAATATATAATATATATATATATACGTTATTAATTTACGACAAAACTTTCATTTTACGATAAAACATCGGGAGAAAAG
>NW_014577683.1:36214-47223 GCF_000485595.1 Priapulus caudatus
GTTGTCTGTTCCGTACAGGCTTCCCAGCTCACAGGAGTGCGACATTCTCTTCCGTTCCTCTACCCTGATGACCCTCAGCCCGCGCGCTTCAAGGCGTCCGCCTACAGTGGCCGCACGCGAGCGAGAGATTCTGGAAACAGGGTTAAACCGTGACCCGTCGCCGGACTTACTCAACGGTATGTGTCATGTTTTCCCGTGCTGCGTCCGTCGTGTGCTAGGTGGCTGGCTCGACGTGAACGCAGAACTTTTTCATGGTCGTCTGTTCGATGAATTGGCCTTAAAATCAGAGAATTCCCATACAGGGCGGCTGGGGCGGCCTAGCAGGGGAGAAGGCATTAGCGATGTTCTTCACTTGTCGATAAATGGCCTTAAAAATCAGATATCCCTGCAAGGGCATTGGGCAGCTAACGCCGGGAGAAGGCATTGAAGATGTTCTGTAATTGTATCGGTGAACATGCAGATCAACCATGTTGTTGAATGTGTTAAACCAATAAAGAACCTTATGTAATTAGCTGTTGTCTAGTATTACCGAAGTAATTGAGACAAGGCAATTGGTATGGAGAGCTTGACGATGCGTCGTTATAGGTGACGATAACTCGCATTATCGGATGCTGTACGTGACGTTTGGCAGTCTTCTGTGAGCACAGGCACCCAAAGAGCGAGGAAGAAGAGGGCGCATTAATCTGCCAAACTCTTGCACATGGAGATCTCGCACGTGCGTGGTCTAGTTAAAAAATTATATACTACTTATAGTGAACTCGAATGATGAAAAAAACTTACCTCCACAATCGCGTCAATTCTACCATCTCTAAAGGTTTTTGCGTGGTTGTGGTTAAATGGATGCAACTATGCATATACTAGCCTTTCATTTCCAATCCTTGAAGTCGTATCGTGCGTGGGAGTCTAAAGTAAAAAAATTTAAGTCGTTGTGAAAGCTCTCTTACAGAATGTTACTTTAAGTTTCTAGTGCATATTTAATTTGTATCCCCTTGCCGACGGGGATACTATGGTTCATGTCTGTTCAGGCCCGCCCAGCCGCAGACACTTTCCCTTCCGCTCTATAACTCGACCCCTAATTGACCTGAGTGGGGGGGGGGGGGGGAGGGGGGGGGGGGGGGGGGGGGGGGGAGTGACCAAACATGGTCTTACTTACACATCTGGGGAGAAGGTGTGTGCAGAACGTACCAAAACCAGCCAGTCATACTGACCTATTATTGACCCTTTGAGCCTTTATATGTTTTCCCTTCCGCTCTCCTATAAATCGACCCCTATTGACCTAAGGTGACAAACATGGTCTACATTACACATCTTGGGGAGAAGCTGTGCAGCGTTACCAAAACCAGGTCACTACCGACTTTATCTTGACCCTTTTGACCATTTATACATGTTTTCCCTTCCGCTCTATAACTCGGCCCCTCTAATTGACCTAGCGCTACCAAACTTGGTATTACTTACACATCTATGGGAGAGAACGGGCCCAGCATACCAAAACCATGGTCACTGTAACACTTATATTGAACCTTTAGCTTGCATCATATTTCCCTTCCGCTCTATAACTCGTCCCCTAATTGACTAGCGCTACCAAACTTGCGTTGACTTACACAATCTTCGGGAGGTGTGTCAACGTATCAAAACCAGTCACGTGCGACCTTTATTTGACCTTGAGATATGATACTTGACCATATTTCCCTTCCGCTCTAATAACTCGGCCCCTAAATGTTGACCTAAGGGTGACCAAACTTTGGTATATATACCTTCACACGCGATGAGGTATGTATACCTTACACTACGCGAACATCTGCCCGCCGTCCACTGACGAAGTGTTGCAAGTACACACGAGAACCGTCTGTGTTCGTCCAATTATCTTGTTGACCACCCATTTGTGAGACAAACGGTAATATAGCATAGCAAGTTTCATCTTCGCGCAATGGCATAACGTTATTTAACCTTATTAAAACTTGGTTATCTTACACATCTTGCAAGAAGGCAGTCTGTCGCGTACTAAACGCAGGAAGAATATTTCATTCATACTAGATCACGTGGGGGGATTAGATGTGGTTGGCGACAACTCCATATTCTCAGTTTATTAAAATAACCCTCCTTGCTGCCCCAGTTCCTTTAGTGTTTAATTATTAAAAAAATAACTTACCTTCCCGCTGTTCCTCCTGTTTTTATAATAAATGACCTCCTGTTCCTTCCCCATGTTCCTGCGTGTTTTATATTAATAAATGACCCCCCTGCATCCTCCTGTTTTTATAATAAATGACCCTCCAGAAAGAATAGCGTTTACTATTAATTAATAGTAAACGCTATTCTTTCTCCCGATGTTTGTCGTAAAATGTAGGATTAATGATCGACAGACACAATGGGTCAATGCCTCCTTGTAATGCTACTTAGCTTCATTATTACAGCATATGTAACAGTTGATCGGTAGAGTTATGAGCGCATAGCGGCGCAGCGTGCTGCTGCTGGCGGCTCTCTCTCTCTCTCTCTCTCTCTGTGTAACGTCTAGACCAGCGTGCTGAGCAGTGACGTGGCGTGAGACGTGACAGTGCCGACGTACTTCTGCCAGTGTGTCAGGTTAAGGAGGGAACTAGAAGCCATGCTGAGTCATGCCGAGGGAGGAAGCGAGGAAGTCAGTGCGGAGGGAGGAAGGGAGGGACGCAGGAAGGGAGTGAGGGAGCGAGAGGAAGGGAGGGAGATAGGCAGGGGAGGGAGGGAGGAAGGGAAGAAACGGAGGGAGGGAGGGGGTATAGAAGGGGGAGGGAAGGAGGGAGCGGGAGAGGGAGAAATGCAGGGGGAGGGAGGGAGGGAGCGGGAGAGGGAGAAATGCAGGGGGAGGGAGGGAGGGAGCGGGTGAGGGAGAAATGCAGGGGGAGTGATGGCCGGAGCAAGGCACGGAGGCAGGACAACGGAACGAGAAGGGCAGGGAGGGAGGAAGGGAGATGATATGGCGGTAGTAAAGACTTTAATAAAAAAGTTGAATTAGTAGAGTAGATTTAGAAAAATACTAAACCTCATTATATCTCGAGAATACACTATGCTGTGCAAACGCGAATCGTGTGCACGTATGCATATATATATATATATATATATATATATATATATATATATGCACACATGCACGTGATTCGCGTGTGCACGGCATAATGTAGATGCAGCATTCTCTCGACTATATAATACAGAGGTTTTATGGTGGATGAAGTTAGCATAGTGATGAATGATGACATTTTGGCTGCCATTAAAGTGGCTGGCATCGGTGTCATTGGTGTAGTTGCTGTGGTAACTGACTGGTGGCGCCGTCTGTGAGTATAATGCCTTCCTCTTGTTTCTTTGTGTGCAGAAGAAGCATGCATGTGGCTTCAAGTGTCCGACCGTCGCCGCCTGCAGGCATCTGTGGAAGTGCTCCGTCGAACAGAAGACATTCTGGACGTAAGTGTGTGTCTGGGTGTGTGTGTGTGTGCGTGCGTGCGTGCGTGCGTGCGTGCGTGCGTGCGTGCGTGCGTGCGTGTGTGTGCTGCATGGAGACCATCTCTGTTTCTCTTTCTCTCTGTTGCTTTCTCTCTCTCTCTCTCTCTCTCTCTCTCTCTCTTTGTTACTCTTTCTCCCTCTCTCTGGCCATCTCTATTCCCCCTGTGCCCCCTATCTGTCTCGCTGGCCCTCTTCATCTTCCTCTCCCTCTCCCTCTTTCTCCAACTCTATCTCCATCTTCATCTGTCTCTCCCCCTCTCTCTTCCTCTCCTCCTTTCTCTGCCCCATCTTGCTCTCTTGCCTCGTTCCCAATTTGCAGCATTCAGTAACACGAGTGAAAGCTAGCTATAGGACGATTACGTTTCTGCATGAAGTGAATGATTGCCTCATTGTTTCTCTTTGTTTCTTTCTCTCTCTCCCTCTCTCTCTCTCTCTATTGTTCTTTCTCCCTCTCTCTGGCCATCTCTATTCCCCCTGTGTCCACTATCTGTCTCGCTGGCCCTCTTCATCCTCCTCTCCCTCTCTCTCCCACTCCATCTCCATCTGTCTCTCCCCCTCTCTTTTCCTCTCCTCCTTTCTCTGCCCCATCTTGCTCTCTTGCCTCGCTCCCAATTTGCAGCATTCAGTAACACCAGTGAAAGCTAGCTATAGGACGATTACGTCTCTGCATGAAGTGAATGATTGCCTCATTGTTTCTCTATGTTTCTTTCTCTCTCTCTCTCTCTCTCTCTCTCTCTCTCTCTCTCTCTCTCTCTCTCTCTCTCTCTCTCTCTCTCCTCTCTCTATTGCTCTTTCTTCCTCTCTTCTGGCCGATCTCTTTCCCCCTGTTGGCCGCTATTTCTCGCTCTGGCTCCTTCATCTCGTCTTCCCTCTTACTTCTCTCTTTCTCCTCTCCACTCCATCTCCATCTTGTCTCTCTCCTCTCTCCGTCTCTTTCTCCTTCCTCTTTCCCTCTTCCTCGCCTCTCCGCATCGTTGCATCTCTGCCTCGCTCCACCCCAATTTGCCGCATTCAGTAACACATGAAAGCTAGGACGATTACGTCTCCGCAATGAAGTGAATGATTGCCTCATTGATTGAGGGCTCCTTAAGCCCGGTCGCAGATTCCAAAAGAGAAAAAGGTATTAAAGAGTGCAGCTGAACGTTGATGACTGCTTCAATGATTCATCGCATGCTGTTTTTCGAATCTGGTCGATGGCGCGACCTGTAATGAACATCTCATTCCTGACATTTAAAGCGGATGCTGCTAGCTGTTTCCTGTGCACAGCTGCTGGTATGTTGTTGCTATGTCTTCATCCTATGTTGTCTTACCTATAGGACAAGTGACGACATTGTTACTTGCTCCTGTATGTCGCATTATTCCTCAGAGGCATTCTCTGTTTGTTGTCTATGAGCTTCCTCCCAGGTTTGATGTTACTGCAAGGTTCATGAGCTCATGGATTTGAGGAGTAATTTGTGCTCTGTTCCTGCGTGGTGTTCCATTGTGTTGTTCGTATCATTTATCATCTGTGTGTTATTCCCGAGTGATTCATAATGGCATGTGTTGTTCTCGTGATTTATTGAACACGTATTGCTCCGGCAGATGTATGCTTGTTGCATTCTTGCTGTGTATTGTTCCTTACCATCCATCCTACATGTGTGTTCCTGCAGGGTTTCCCAGCTCGTGGTGATGAAATTGTTGTGCATTGTTCTATGTTGTCGTTCCTATCATCCTACATTGTGTTGTTCTTGGCAGGCTTTGCAGCTACAGGACGCAAATGACGTTGTTATGCATTGTTCCTGTGTGTTGTGTTGCTATCATCTATTCTACATTGTGTTGTTCCTATCATCCATTCCTACACTATGTTTGTTCCTGTTTGCTGTCCTATCATCCTACATTGTGTTGTTCCTGCAGGTTACCAGCTCAATGGGTGATGATGACATTGTTTTGCATTGTTCCTGTTTGTTGTTCCTATCATCCTAGCTTTGTGTGTTCCTACAGGGTTCCCACCTCACGGGTAATGATGACATTTGCTTGGCATTGTTCCTGTTTGTCAATTCCTATCATCCTACATCATATTGTTCCTGTTTGTTGTTCCTATCATCCTACATTGTGTTGTCTCCTGGCAGGTTCCCAGCTCATGGGTGATGACGACATTGTTTTGCATTGTTTCTGTTTGTTGTTCCTATCATCCTACTTTGTGTTGTTCCTACAGGGTTCCCAGCCTCACGGGTAATGATGACATTGTTGTCTTATTGTTCCTGTTTGTCATTCCTATCATCCTACATTATATTGTTCCTGTTTGTTGTTCCTATTATCCTACATTGTGTTGTTCCTACAGGGTTCCCAGCTCACGGGAGGTGACGACATTCTCTTCCGGCTCCTCTACCCTGATGACCCTCGCCCGCGGCTCAAGGTTCCGCTACAGTGGCCGCACCGAGCGAGAGATTCTGGAGAACAGGGTAAACCGTGACCCTCCGGACTTCTCACGGTATGTATGTTTTCCCCGCGCGCGTCCGGTCGTGTGGCTAGGTGCTGCTCACTGAAGCAGAACTTTTTCTGTCGTCTGTTCGATGAATTGGCCTTAACATCAGAGATTCCCTGCAGGGCGCTGGGGCGGCCACAGGGGAGAAGGCATTAAGGATGTTCTGTCATCTGTTCGATGAAATGGCCTTAAAATCAGATATTCCCTGCAGGGCATTGGGCAGCACGCGGGAGAAGGCATTGAAGATGTTCTGTAATGTATGGTGGAAGCATGCAGATCAACCATGTTGTTGAGATGTTAAACCAATAAAGAACCTTTATGTATTAGCTGTTGTCTAGTATTACCGAAGTAATGAGACAAGGAATTGGTATGGAGAGCTTGACGATGCGGTCGTTATGGTGACGTAACTCGGCATTATCGGATGCTGTCGTGACGTTGCAGGTCTTCTGTGAAGCAGCAGGCACCAAAGAGGAAGAAGAAGGGCGCTTATATCTCCAACTCTGCCAAGGAGATCTCGCACGGTGCGTGGGTCTAGTTAAAATTATAAGCACTAGTGAACCGATGATGAAAAAACTTCCTCACAATCGCGTCAATTCTACCTCTCTAAGGTTTTTTGGTGGTTGGTTAATGGATGCAACTATGCATATACTAGCTTCATTTCCAATCCTGAAGTCTATGTGCGTGGGAGTCAGTAAATAATTTAAGTCGATTGTGAAAGCTGCTCTACAGAATGTTACTTAGTTTCTAGTGCATTATTAATTGTATTCCCTGCGACGGGGATACTATGGTTTCATGTCTGTTCAGCCGCCGCCGCCGCCGCAGACACTTTCCCTTCCGCTCTATAACTCGACCCCTAATTGACCTAGCGTGACCAAACATGGTCTACTTACACATCTTGGGGAGAAGGTGTGCAGCGTACCAAAACCAGGTCACTACGACCTTTATTTGACCCTTACTTTGACCTTTATCATATTTCCCTTCCGCTCTATAACTCGGCTCCTAATTGACCTAGCGCTACCAAACTTGCCATACTTACACATCTTGGGGAGAAGGTGCGCAGCGTACCAAAACCAGGTCACTGTAACCTTTATTTGACCTTTACCTTGATCATATTTCTCTTCCGCTCTATAACTCGTCCCCTAATTGACCTAGCGCTACCAAACTTGGTATACTTACACATCTTGGGGAGAAGGTGTGTCACGTATCAAAACCAGGTCACTGCGACCTTTATTTGACCTTGACATTGACCTTGATCATATTTTCCTTTCGCTCTATAACTCGGCCCCTAATTGACCTAGCGCTACCAAAATCAGGTCACTACGACTTTTATTTGACCTTGATCATATTTTCCTTCCGCTCTATAACTCGGCCCCTAATTGACCTAGCGCTACCAAACTTGGTATACTTACACATCTTGGGGAGAACGTGTGTCGCGTACCAAAACCACGTCACTGCGGCTTTTATTTAACTTTACCCTTGACCTTGATCATATTTTGCTTCTGGTCTATAACTCTGCCCCTAATTGACCTAGCGCGACCAAACTTGGTATACTTACACATCTTGGGGAGAAGGTGTGTCGCGTACCGAAACCAGGTCACTGCAACCTTTATTTGACATTGACCTTGACCTTGACCTTGACCTTGACCTTCATCATATTACCCTTCTGCTCTATAACTCGGCCTCTAATTAACCTAGCGCGAGCAAACTTCGTATACTTACACATTTTGGGGAGAAGGTGTGTCGCGTACCAAAACCCCTGAGGCAACCCATTTTACAATTACTTGCACATCTCAGGCAGATGAGTTGTGTAACAAACCTTTGTCTTTGTGACTTATTTAACTTTACCTACCTTCTACGTCCTTACAGAGATATTTCATTCATACTAGATCACGGGGGATACATGTAGTTGGCGACAACTGCCCTTTCTAGTTGTTTAATACTTCCTTCTTCTGCTCATACTGCTCTTGCTTCTCCTCTCTCTCTCTCTTTCTCCCACTCTCTTTCCTCTTCCATATACTGTGTTTTAATAATTAATAACCCTTCCTCCTCCTGTTGCTCCCCTCTCTCTCCTATCCCGCTTGTTTTTTATTAATAAATAAGTGTAACGTTGAATTACTCCATTCATAATCCTCATTTAAACCTCTTAATCCTATTATTAACACACAGCACCGAAGTGGACGTGACAACCTTTGTCACTTCCACACATCATACAGCCAACAAAAATACGCAAAACCGATTTCATATTTTCGATGAAATGTTTTAGGCCTATCAAACTCTAATTGAAGAATGTGTTTAGTAGTCCGACAATATAGCGTAAACGTACCGTTAGCACAAATTCAAGAAAACGATTACACATTTCTACACAAAGTTTCACACAAAAGATTTTCCACACAAAGACCGTCACGGTCACAAGCATCTACCATAAAAAAAAATATACCGCGTACATAAAACAAAGAAAACAGATAAAAATACACATATCTGACGATGTCACACTTTCACGTCCTCTGTCTCTGCTTTGTCAGCCTTGCCTTCTCTGTTCTGCTCTCCTCTCTCTCTCTCTCACATAGGTCGAGAGTCGGACTTGCCCTCGCAGTATCACGGATGCAACACCGGCCGTTCCTTCCTTCACGCTGACTTACTCACATAGTTCTCACGCCGTGTGTATATCCACCGTTCTCTCTCCCGCGTCTCGCTCTGTTCCTCCCGTCTCGCTCTCCGCCATTCTTCGTCTCTGTCGATCGCTCTCCGTCGTTCTTCGTTTCTCCTACTCTTGCTCCTGTTCCCGTCTCTCTCTCTCTCCGTCTCTCTTGCTCTCTCGTTCGCTCTCCGTTTCTCTCTCTGCAGTTTTCTTGCCAGCGGTGTAACCAGCGACTCCTCCTGTGTCTTCTTCCTTCTCCATCTTCCTTTCGTATGGTTCGTAGATCGATATAGTTGTAGGTAGTACCTTACGTTGCGTCCGCAAAGGAATACCCAGGTTTTTGACTGTCACTGGCACCAAAATGTAACGTTGAATTAAAGTTCGTTGAATAAATGATATAGAAGGAATCCAAAACTTGTGTGGTAACCGGAATAAACTTTAATAACTGCTCGCACACAGTGTGTCCATCTTGCACAAAGACAACGCAACGCGCACACGCGCGTGAGCACGTGTGCTTCCTCTCGCGATCACCACCAGACTCCCGACCCCCTACATCTCTCTTCTTTCTCCAAAACCCCGCCATCATCCCACATGTCTACTGCTCTGCTCACCACCCATTTCACAGTCACCCTAGAAACTCTCGACCTAAAACACGTTTACAATTACGCAACAAGATGCCACGACGCTGTGTCTAGATAGACTATCACTAAAACAACCCCTAGTCTAGCTCCACTAAATACTCTATTTAAACATCTGTACATCACATGTTAAATAAACCCTTCTCCTCCTCCTGCTGCTCCTCTTTCCCTCCTATCCCTCCTGTGTGTATTATTTAATAACACGTCCTCCGGATTCTCCAGTTCCTCCTGCATTATATTAATAAATAACCCCTTCTCCTCCTTTCCTCCTGTATGTTATTGTATCCCCCTCGACGAAGTCGGCGGGGATGCTATGGTTTCATGTCTGTCCAGCCGCCACTCGCCTCCGCCGCCGCCGCCGCCGCAGACACTTTCCCTTCCGCTCTATGCCGACCCTTAATTGACCTAGCGTGACCAAACTTGGTATACTTACACATCTTGGGGAGATGGTGTGTCACGTACCAAAACCAGGAGATATTTCATTCATACTAGATCACGGGGGGGGATACATGTGGTTGGCGACAACTGCTATTTCTAGTTCATTAATAACCCCTCCTCCTCCTGCTTCCCCAGTTCCTTCTGTGTTTTAATTATTAAAAAAATAACTTTCTCCTGTTGTTCCTCCTGTTTTTATAATAAATGACCCCTCCTCTTACCCCTGTTCTGCCTGTTTTTATTAATAAATGACCCCTCCTCTTCCTCCTCCTGTTCTGCCTGTTTTTATTAATAAATGACCCCTCCTCATCCTCCTGTTTTTATAATAAATGACCCCTCCTCGTCTTCCTCCTCCTGCTCGTAGATTCGATGGGGGATGAGCCGACGACCCCGGGAACCCCGGAGAGCCCCAGTTCTCCATCGTCGCTGATGGACCAGCAGCCAGACACGATCCTGGAGGAGCCGCCGCAGGAGGCAGCCGTCGACGTGCCGCTCGTGAGGGAGACAAGCGGCTGGGAGAAGACGAACAGTGGCTGGAAGTACGCGCCAATGCACTCGCTCGACCTCGACGAGTCAGCTATCAGGTGAGTTACCTGTAGTTACCTGTAGAGTCAGCTATCAGGTGAGTTACCTGTAGTTACCTGTAGTTACATGTAGAGTCAGCTATCAGGTGAGTTACCTGTAGTTACCTGTAGTTACCTGTAGTTACATGTAGAGTCAGCCATCAGGTGAGTTACCTGTAGTTACATGTAGTTACCTGTAGAGTCAGCCATCAGGTGAGTTACCTGTAGTTACCTGTAGAGTCAGCCATCAGGTGAGTTACCTGTAGTTACATGTAGAGTCAGCCATCAGGTGAGTTACCTGTAGTTACCTGTAGTTACATGTAGAGCCAGCCATCATGTGAGTTACCTGTAGTTACCTGTAGAGTCAGTCATCATGTGAGTTACCTGTAGTTACATGTAGTGTCAGCCATCAGGTGAGTTACCTGTAGTTACCTGTAGTTACCTGTAGTTACATGTAGAGTCAGCTATCAGGTGAGTTACCTGTAGTTACCTGTAGAGTCAGCCATCAGGTGAGTTACCTGTAGTTACCTGTAGAGTCAGCCATCAGGTGAGTTACCTGTAGTTACCTGTAGAGTCAGTCATCAGGTGAGTTACCTCCAGTTACATGTAGTTACCTATAGGTTAACCAATGGTCACCTAGTTACCTATGGTTAACTGCATGTAGTTACCTATAGAGTAGATGTTTTTTTTTACATTACTTAACAGTTTCTCCTTCCATCACATCATGGTTTTACGTTCTGTCACATCATGGTTTCCCCTTCTGTCACATTATGGTTTTTTCCAGTCACATTATGGTTTTT
>NW_014577683.1:47428-52428 GCF_000485595.1 Priapulus caudatus
TAACCAATGGTCACCTAGTTACCTATGGTTAGTTACATGTAGTTACCTATAGGTTAACCAATGGTCACCTAGTTACCTATGGTTAACTGTAGTTACCTATAGAGTAGATGTTTTTTTTTACATTACTTAACAGTTTCTCCTTCCATCACATCATGGTTTTACGTTCTGTCACATCATGGTTTCCCCTTCTGTCACATTATGGTTTTTTCCAGTCACATTATGGTTTTCTCCTTCAGTCACATCATGGTTTTCCCTTCTGTCACATCATGATTTCCCCTTCTGTCACATTATGGTTTTCTCCTTCTGTCACATCTTGGTTTCCACTACGCCGTGACATGATTTCCCATTACATCACAGCTCTCGATCTGTTCACATCATGGTTTCCTCTTCCATCGTGTCGCCGTAGCATTACGACCTGCGCTTCATCGTGTCGTTGCAGGAACCTCGACCTGAGCATGGAATCAGACGTGTTCCAATCGTCGGCCGTCAACCACGTTCACGCCTCGCCGCGCGACGCTACCGCCGCCGCCGCCGCCACGTCTACCCCGCGTAACCCCGAACCTCCGAAGCAGCTGTGGGCGCAGGATGCGTCGCCGGGCGCAGAGGGAGCGGCCGCCGCCGCCGGGGTCAAGGGTCGGTCGTGGGCACGGACGGTCGTCGCGACGGCGTTTGTCATGACGCTGCTCACGCTCATTGCCATCGTGCTCGTCATGGAGCTCGACGCTCTGCGCGACCTCCGCGCGACACCAGAGGTCGCCGCTCTCCGCGCGCAGTACTACGCGCCGGCGAAGAGGGCGCTCGGCATCCCGTGAGGTGCGCCGGCGCCACCTGTCGGCGGAGGAACGGAGGGTGACGACAGAGGGAGCCACGGTGGGTGCATGTCGGAGGGAGTCGCTGACCCACCGGGGATCATTTCGTCATTGGTTTAGAGATCCAACTAGTTTCGCATCTAGTTGCCTGTTTCACTACGGATAAATGGAGTAGAGATTGGAGTAGTAGTTCCTTGATCAGCACTAGTACTATAGCACGTGAGATGCAGCATACCTTGACAAGCCTCAGGGCCTTTCCTGCACTGTCGTGCAAGCGCACGATTTTGCAGCAAATATGAAAGACCACAAATACGAATTGTTTTTGTCCTTATAAGGATGTGAATGCACAAATGAATGATACAGTGATTACAGCCAACTTCTATTTCTATCAGGGGTACTGGGTCACAGTTTTAATTGAACTATGTATCGCCGAATTAAACTATATATGTCGTTGCTGCGACCCGCACCCAAGCCCTGCCGACGAGCTATTTTACATATTTGTCGGAGAGACGTATTTTTACAGATTTGACATTCCACGAGGGAATCGTAGTAGATTAATCGTGTATCGTAATCATTTAATTACGTACTTTAAACATGTACATTCCACTGGCGACTATATTTACGGGGAGAGCGGTGGACGGACGGAATTTTTCGGTAACTTGTCCTGTACATATATATTTAACTGTCGCCGTTCGTTAAAAGACGACTTTTTAAATGGAGTGGATTCAATTTTTAACGTGCACTTGTTTCGGCGAAGTGATTAATGATCCATCATTTAGGCGTAGATGTAGTCGTAACGTCGTTGTCCATACTAATCCCAGCGTGGATAGCATTCTAAATAATCTTTTCTGGGCGAATAACATTTCATATCTAGGAACGCATATATCGTCACTGATCTGGTGACGGAGTCATCGCCTCCTGCGAGTTTGAAACTGTAATTTTAGTGAAGTGTAATTTTATAATCTCTAGGGACGCGTAGCCTAACACTAAATCAAAACTTTCACGATGGCTACTTCTATTAATTAAGGCATTCTGGCGTTGGGGTTGGGGGCACGGTTAGGGCGATGATTAACGTTGTTACCTAGTCTTCCCCCTATCCTGGTGCTCTCTTCCAAGAAACCCTAATCGCGTAATGTACAATGTACCAGACCATCTGGTTTAACGAGGGCCAAATTTACATACATACACCTGTCTATCAAATACAGAAATCATAACTGTGACGTCGTACATGCTACAGAACTATGACGGCGTGGACGCCACGGAACTGTGACGTACACGTCACAGAACTATGACGTACACCTCACAGAACTGTTACGTGCACGCCACATAAATATGTAGTGTAAACCACAGAACTAAGAAGTCTCGTCTGACGTGTTACTGCTCACCTGCGTCACGTGATGTACGGAGCAACGATGACGCTCATGCGCTGGTCTCCCCGGGAAGGTACTGTGGGCGTGGCCGAGCCTGCATCCTCGTGTTACGTCACCAAACGCTGCGAGTTTAGAATATAGTCGTTAGTTAATTTGTCGCTAAGACGTCGTGGTGTTCCCTGGATGACTAAACATACCGCAGGTTGCACATTCCAATTATTTGTGGAAGTACGGATGTCCTATATATACACGTTTACATGTACGTATATACGCGTACATATGTATATAACAACAGGTATAGGTTCCCGTTTGATTCCCCGTTGAAGATATTAGTCGGATTGTAGCGATACGTTTGTGCGTTTTTAGCGTTCTGTACGGAATCGTGTGCATGAAATTTTTCGCCTCTCGCGTTTTGGGTGCAGAGGGGAGAGAGATGCGTCTGCGCACTCGTGGGTGGTGGGTGTTTTTTTTTAAATGGAAAAAACGTGCTTTGTACTTGTGTTCTTTCTATACTCCCAGTGACCTGTTCGTGTTATCTCGCGTGATTTCCAAGCATCGTGCAGCTTCACAGAATCGTACCTCGCTTCACCCCCTAATTAATAATAGTGATAATAATTAGCATATTTATTTTTACCCGCCATTAATGCGTATTTAATTAGTAGTTACAATCGTTCTACAGGTTATTTGTCATAATTAATATTTTTGTAATACGGATGATGATGATGATGATGATGATGATGATGATGACGATGGTGTTGATGATGACGACGATGACGATCGTGATTATAAAGGAGAGGTGAGAGTGGGATGTACGGGGAGGCGGTATTGTGTTAATAGGTGGCAGGTTAAAATGTAATCGACTGCCAAGGTGTGACGCCCTGGCGGTTTTCGTAATGCGTGTGTTTCTGTGGCGTTAGAGTTTGAAACCGAGTTACTAGTGATTTCTACTGTTTTTACTGCGAGCGTTTTCGAGTCAGTGATATTATTAACTCGGACCATCGACGTAATTGGCGAACTGGCACGGCGATTGCAGGTGTATTACCTTATGATCGCAGGTGTGACATCTGTGATTGCAGGTGTGACATCTGTGATTGCAGGTCTGGCATCTGTGATTGCAGGTGTGGTATCTGTGATTGCAGGTGTGGCATCTGTGATTGCAGGTCTGGCATCTGTGATTGCAGGTGTGGTATCTGTGATTGCAGGTGTGACATCTGTGATTGCAGGTGTGTTACCTATGATCACAGATGTGGCATCTGTGATTGCAGGTGTGTTACTTATGATCACAGGTGTGATATCTGCGATTGCAGGTGTGCCATCTGTGATTGCAGGTGTGACATCTGTAATTGCAGGTGTGTCACCTGTGATTACACGTGTAACATCTGTGATTGAAGGTGTGACACCTGTGATTACACGTGTGACGTCGGTGATTGTAGTTCTGTCACCTGTGATTGCAGGTATGATCATCAGGTAACAACTCAATGTCGTTCCTATCTAGCGGGGAGCATCATCGTGTAGTGACAACAATTTACTATGTGTAGAAGAACTAGAATAAGGCATCGTCAATCGCGTCGTGATGAGCGTGGTTGTACTTGTAGCTTCAAATCATTACCTGGGTATAGGAAGACGGGAGAACGGGAGACACGTGTTGGTGTGTATAATTGTATGTAACTCACTAACTGTAAAGTTACGGAGAAGTTGGGAGAACTATAGATGTTCACGCTTGAGGTAGAAAGAACACTGTGCCATCGTATAGATGTAATATTGCATAAGGTGTAGTAGGAGACAAATAGACAGTATCGTTACGGCTGACTGTCGTTGTGGTTCTCGTTGCCGTGTCTCGCATTCAAACGCTACAAACGCGAGCGTACTGCAGTGAATATATACGAGTGTAGTCGTTGCGACGCTAGCGTCATCGCTCGGCTGTCGCGGTGGCGAACTCGTTTCAGAACTGTCGTGATCTTAGCATGGAATTTTAGTTTGCACGTTTTATCATATACTTACCTAAAATGTGAATAAAATCGAATAAAGATGACCAATAACTAAACGAGCGTCTTGATGTTTCATTATTGTTGCTGCTAGGAACTATGCCGCGGGTGTTGTATTGGTATCAGTCTTAGTAAGGATATATAACTACCTGGTACTAAAAATATAAAACGTTCAAGTGCCAATCTACGAAAACTGAGGGTGATACTCCATTAGGAGTGTTCCCAACTTTAATGTTATTAATGGTCATAATAACACATATATATATATATATATATATAGTATTTGTCTTATCGCTCCTGATATATATATATGGTCATGGTACATATATTAGTTTGTGGTTTAATTTCATTTGGGGTTAGGATTATCAATCATTAATCATTAATGATATCAAAGTTGGGAACACTCCTAATGGAGCGTTAGCCAAAACTGACGAGTAAAATCTGCATTCTTTGTGTCGCATTTCAGTGCTGAACGTTCATTAGCATATGGCACATTTACTTTGGCTGCAAATTTCGTGGGGTTTTATCTTTAGTAAAGGCGTACATTTATTTACAGGGTCCCCACAGCCCTTGAAAGTCCTTGAATTTTGTCCTTTGTCCCTGAAAGTTCTTAATTGTTCCTTTTGACATTGAAAGGCCTTGGATATAGGTTCAAGTCCTTATTTTATGTCTAATGTCCTGGAATTTTACATTTTTAACCTAAAATCAAAAAGCAATCTTCATTGCTGGTTATCTGACCAAGTCTTCAAAGTCTGACCTGATTCCAAGTCTTCGATAATAATGTTAAATTTAATCCAAAATTTACATGTCATTGTCTACTAATGTACCTACTCTAC
>NW_014577683.1:57428-60936 GCF_000485595.1 Priapulus caudatus
CAGAGGACGGTCAGGCAAGATAATACCAAGTATAGAGCGGGAACACTGCCACTGAAGAAGTCAGTTACGACAAATGGAACTATCTCAGTGCTTGCGGGCAATGGTTTGGAAGGAGATAGCAGGGGATCCTCTACCTTTGCTTCATTTGGCCAGCTGATGGGAATTGCAACAGAAAACAGCAACATATATGTCACTGATGCCCAGTTTGGAGCTGTGAAGCTGATTGTGCCATTGAATGGAGCAATTAATTTCTTTGAAAATCTACAGATGATGTACAAATCCTTCTCTGTACACTTGAAAAAGGAAACACCAGTTCAGTACTCAGCTGAACAATGTGCTGAGATGGTAACAAAAGTCAGCCGATTTCTAAAGGGTACAGCCTCAGCTATCCAGGATAAGTATGCTCTCAAGAAGCAACCTAATGGACCAGAGGGCTCTGTATCATCCAGAACTACTTGATGAGATTCTGTGTCTGTAAATACAATGCAGTCTTTCCAAGGAGCAACACCATACACTTTTTTGCACTGTAGACTTGTATTTTGAACAAGATGGGTTGTTTGCAAACTTGAGAGATCTATGGACACAACACCCCCACCATCTGCTCTCTGGCCTTTGTATGAAGCATACAGGTGACCGACATTGTAGCATATATCTACCACCTCTTGGCATGACAAGACATAGTCTACCAAAGGTTGAACAGTACCAAGTAGGCCAACACCATCTTTCACTAGTAAAACTTGGTAGAAAGCCTTTGCCGCGTCTGATGCACAGAACAAAAGGGCATCTCCCCCAGAACATATGGCAGTCGGTTTCAATGCAACATCCAAATTAATGGCATCCTTCACCAAAGTTGATTCATTATATTCTGTGTCTTTCCTTGAAATGTGCATCCCCAGTCTTCTCTTCATGTCGGCCATGGTTCCATGGTGTGGCAGTCCAATTGCAACCAAGTGCTCATAGACAGATGCTTTAGATACAAGGCTGGATAATCTAATGGCAACCTTGTCATGTACTTCCACAAATGAAATTCGCTCATCTTTGTGGCAGATAAAGCAGATTCCTCCCGCCAAAGTGATACTCCATGCATCTTTTAGGTCATCTTTCAAGACTTGAACTTGGACAGGATTATGCAGCCTTCCTTTCAAAAGCTTGGATGTCTTCTTCATGGGGTTGTAGTCAAGAAAAAGAATGCTGCCATGCTGGTCATATTCAACATCAATGGGGTGGGGATACATGCCAGGTTTGTTGTCATCCTGCAGCCTGTACCGTTCTGGAACCAGGTCGTGGACTACCAGATCTATTGAACGAAGGGTGTTAAGCACAGTGTCCTTTGTCAAATGCAGAACAACATCTACAGCCATCCTATCCTTGTTCTGAACAGCATCCAGTGTCAGAAGCCGCCTCAGGGTTTTCCTTACGACAGGGTTTGCATCATCTCGCAGTGTGCGGAGAATTGAAAGGTTGCTCCTCTCACCACTCAACAAAAGATACCAGTTGCTGAAGCTACACTTAAGTGATTTGCCAACATGGACACAATCTGGCAATACACACAGCTCTGATAACATAGGATTAATAGTTCCTGCATTAACTTTTCCTTCGATGTCTTCCAGTGCTGCCTTGTTGCCAGATTCACAGTCAGTGGTAACAACAAATACAACACATCGCACACACTGCTGCCCCATGTCAATACAGACTTTGCAGGCACGAAGTGGTGGTTTATAACTTGACTGACCACTCAGTGCACATGTTTCACATACTTCTTTGGTGTCCAAACAAGATTGACAGACATTTTCACAATGGACAGGTAATCCTATTGTGTTCATCTGTTTCACACAGACCTGACAAGTCTGGATTGTCATGATGTGCTGTACAAACAGATTACTCAAGAACGCTCCAGTCTTTCCCGCCTTCATGAAATAGTCGACTCCAACCGGCATACTGAGGTTATTGCACATTGATGTCAGAAAGCCAACATTTGCCTCTGTCACCACATTATCCCTCAAAAATTCTGGCGAAGGATTAGGATTCGCCTTTACAAACATAATGTTGTAGTCGTCTTTACCGCCAATGACCAGCTTTGTCTTCTCATCTACTTCAAATCCTGCCTTTAAAGCTGTACCGTCTATTGCATAGGAGGTAGGGAACACCTTAACAGCTTGGTTGTCAACAATTGGCACTACTTGTGAATCAACAGCATTGGCTAATGTTAAGAATGTTGACAAATAGCTGGAAATAATGCCACCTTTAGTTGTATACCCACTGGCAATTGATTTTCTTGCCTTTCTTGAGGGGCCACCAAGATTCAGTTTAGCATTGGTAGCGATCCGATCCTTGTACCCATCTGATGCACCAATAAACATAGGTCCTCTTATGAAGTTTGCCGTTTTTCTACCGCCAAGGTACTCAATAGTATTGTGAAATTCTAATACGTCTGTATCGTGATGATGATTTGGATTGAACAACATCTCCACAGTATCTAAAGTTTGCTTGTAGAATATTGATTGTCTAGATAAGACACCTCCCTGCAGTAAATCATTAAGTTTGACACACTTTTAGGGAATGGGACAATATGGACAGCTTTGACAAAGATTTGCATGTAGACACGGATGAGGTTTCTGAAAGTGAAGTCGATGCGGACTTAGTGTGTGATAGACTTAATGCAAGAACCGATCTTTCAACAGACTCCTCTGGTTCTCACTCGGATTCTGACAATGATTCAGATGTCTCACAAATCCCATTTTGCATGGAACAAGCAGACCCCATGAATAAACAAAATTCATCAAAGTTGATTTAAAATGCCATAAACTTTATTAACATCATAAGCTAAGAAATACATTGCTAATAAAACACATACATCATCAATTTAATACTCCATCACTTTAACTTAAATTTGGCACAACAGCACTTGGCACTTTACAACTTGGCACAATGCAGTATTGCGGATAAACAATGCCCACACCCCTGTAAAAAAAGATGGAATACAAAGCTAAAAAATACATTGCTAAATGGTATAAAACCAAAAATCATCGTTTTAATACTGCATCACTTCAGCATAAATTTGGCATGACAGCACTTGTTACCCTCCAACTTGGCACAATGGAGTATTATTCGCAGGTGTGGGTACATCTTTAAACACTGATTGTCATTCAAACTCGGGTTTTCAGAAAGAAATCATGGCATGAAGGGTCATTTTACCCTGTGTTTTCAGTGATGATCAAGTCTGTATCTATGTCATCATCACCCTCGTGCTCAGTTTTTTTGGACGGAGTGCTCATCCAGGCCTTTAAGGAAGAATTCATTTGATCGTTTTGTCTTTTCAGGTTTGCGGCATGTGCCGTCTTCCCCTTACAGGTGGCCAAGTGTTCTGAAAGTAATCATATTACATAAATAATTTGAACAATAATGATTTGTTTGTGAAACATAAATGCCCCGGAATAAGTTGGACCATGCTTATCAGATTAAAAGTCTTATATATATATATATATATATATAGTTTTAGTAAGTAAGT
>NW_014577683.1:60946-63981 GCF_000485595.1 Priapulus caudatus
TATATATATATATATATATATAACGCAGGAATATAGTTATAACATCATGTTCAGTTACAGACACGCATTTTGATGTTCGAATAATCACTTGTCATCAACTTTGCCGTTAGTTTGACACCGATCCAGAGACAACTGCATCACTGGTTTGATTCGTGTTCGTTTGGCTACGACATACACTATATCTTCTCCCGTGTGGTAGCTCACCTTCTCTAACGCACACAATAACACATATACACTGTATGTTATTTTGCGCCAACAACAGTTCAGAAAAACTTGGCTACGAACGATTTTACCTTGTCTTTTATCAAGTCGTGTTCATCCATTTTACACCGAGTTATTAATCTCTCTCTTCTCTCTCTCTCTCTTTCTCTCTCTCTCTCTCTCTCTCTCTCTCTCTCTCCCTCTCTCTCTCTCTATCTATCTATCTATCTATCTACCTCTCTCTCTTGCCCCATAATTTTCCCGCGGCTACGTTCTCTCTATTTCATTACATCTAGTGAAGTAACCGATGGCAAATGTATAAGCAACATTGGTCGCAAGATGACGGCAACCTATTATATATTACATAACACATAAAATCTTTATAAAACCATGGCGGGGACCAACTCAACACCAGCGCGTGCCGGCTCGCCCCACCCGACCACAGGCAATGCAAATCAAGCTACCCCCCCCCCCCTCAGTCCCGTCCCACCCTAACCCACCCACCCTACATCCCATCCGTCTTCCAACATCGCGGGAACATGCTCCCACACGCGCGTTCAGTGACACGCACGCACACACGCACGCACGCGTGGCGCTGGCAACAGTGTGCGACGTGTTACGATGTGTGTTCCTATAAAAGTCCCATGGATTCAGCTGCACCGTATATAGAGCTCTCATGTCGCGTGGTGGTCGTCCATCGATCGTGTACGGTCGCTCTTCCTCCCTTCAACCTTGCTCATCCCATTCCTCCTACACACCTGCACATGCACTATTGTCACGAGGTTCACAATAGAAATTTTGTGAAGGGATGACGTCCAAGTGAGGTTCCAGGAAGGGATGACGTCCAAGTGAAGTTCCAGGAAGGGATGACGTCCAAGTGAAGTTCCAGGAAGGGATGACGTCCAAGTGAAGTTCCAGGAAGGGACGACGTCCAAGTGAAGTTCCAGGAAGGGACGATGTCCAAGTGAAGTTCCAGGAAGGGACGACGTCGACATGACGTGATCGGTAGTCATGGTAACAGCGATGAGTGAAGCGTTGACCTCGCCTCGTCGTGATTGGTTGTCATGGGAGAGGCGAACACCTTAACTCACGGCTGCATCGCTATGTCGCCATGGCAACGGCAACTCTCGGCTAGAGTTTCACATTGTGGTGGCACGGCTACGTACATTCCCACCACCACAAGATGGTGTGCTTCACTAAGTCACCACTGCTGCAGACCTAACATGTTCACTTGTTCATCTGCACGCCATTTTGTTTCTCACGCACATCGGAGTGGATACACATGTATATATTAGTATAAAAAAATATATATATTATTATGTATGTATACCATCCTACACACATCACACTCATATATTATATAATGTACAGTGTGTCTATTTTTATTGCTCCTATAGACGCACGCCACGGGTGGCGCCGGTGACAGTGTGACGCGTGGCTTTGGCTGATTCGTCCTGATCAGAATGTAGACAGGTACTTCCTGACCATGTGAGCAGCCGCGAACATAGACGTAGGCATCGTTTCATGTGATATCTGCAACGCATGCTCGAAGATTCATCATTCACGCACAGCAAAGTACGTATCAAGCTTAAGAGTGCTATAACATGTACACTTCTACATTGAGCACTCACACCAATGTGGGAGAATTCGGTAATTGTAAGGCAGCAGAGGTGGCCAACATGTTGCTAGCGCATCTCAAGTTCAGCTCACGTTACCAGGGTTCGTGTTAAAATCCCACTGCGCCTGACGAGCGACGCGTTACGATGCTAGAAATGGGTAGATAGACTAGCGTAGTGTATTGTTTCTATGTTTATGATGTATGCCTCCCTGATTAACAAAAACTACCCCCCCCCCCCTGATTAACAAACCTACCTCGCGATAGATGTCGCCAGTAGGTTGACGATGCGATCGTGTGGCACGGCGACGACCGCTTGTTGTCGTTGATCTCTATGATGCGGTGTCTACATGCGCGCACGCCGCTCGCCGCGCTCCGCTATGCCCTCCGCAGGTAGACTACAGATTCTACATGTTCACAGATAGCGAGACGAATTAACCATTACGCGCGCACGCACGCGCACGCACGCACACACGCACACACGCACACACGAACACGCACGCACGCATGCACGCACGCACGCCCGCGCACGCACGCACACACGCACACACGCACACACGAACACGCACGCACGCATGCACGCACGCACGCCCGCGCACGCACGCACACACGCACACACGCACACACGCACACACACACATCGTCTCGCTGCTTTCTAATAAACTCTCCGCGTAGAATGTCTCCGCGTAATAAACAGTATTTACACAACGTCAGAGTTAATGATTCTGACAGGCAGCGACGGGACAACTATTAAAACGAATAAAGCACGCGCGCGTGTTATTGCAAAACTATCCATGCATAACGAGATGTCGTCTGCATTGTAACACTCTACACAAACACGATAAATCTAATACAACGACGTTCAATGTCTATAGAGGCCCGTTGACAGAAACGAAAATTAGACTTAACATTAGTCCTCACATCGAGTTTTTCTCATAAACTGTTGACAAAACACGGTCCAGTCTACGAGAAGAAAAGTTGATGTTGAGACTATAATGTTGAGACTAATTTTGTTATTGCCAACGGGCTCAACGTCCGGGGACGGGTTAGTGGAAGCACTGAGATGAAGTCATCGGCGTGATTCGAGCGTGGTTGACAGCAAGCAGTGCAGCGCTCCGCTATGCCTCCCCGCAGTAGACTACAGATCTACACGTCACAGATAGCAGACGATTAACATACGCGCGCACGCGCGCACGCACGCACGCACGCACGCACGCAC
>NW_014577683.1:66011-67470 GCF_000485595.1 Priapulus caudatus
ACAGGTAAGCAACAAGTAAGGTACAGGTAAGGTACAGGTAAGCTATAGGTAAGCAACAAGTAAGGTACAGGTAAGCTATAGGTAAGCAACAAGTAAGGTACAGGTAAGCTACAGGTAAGCTACAGATAAACTACAGGTAAGCTACAGGTAAGGTACCTTGATATAATTCTGACAGCTGGACAGCGGCAGACCAACGAGGCTGACACCATTCAGCGAGATGATCTGGTCACCTATGTTGATCTGACCACAGCGCGCGGCCGCGCCCTGCGGACACATGTTCGCTATGACAACCGTGGGCAGCATCGAGCCCCAGCCGGACTCTACGATGACCACGCCCAGGATCTCCCCCCGCTGCTTCGGGACAATGATCTACAGAGGAAGGGGAAAAACGAGCGTCAGAGAAGCGTGCGTCATTTCTCGCCGCGCGCGTGGAATACTCATAGCTTTTGAGAGCTCGCCGCTTTAAAAAAAAGAGAAATCGACAGTGTTTTTTTTACATCTCACCAGTTTTGTACGAGATGTTTTCGTGAGAATTGGCTGCTTTAGTAAGTAGAAATCGCTCGCTTTCGTAACGGGATCAGCTCACCAGTTTGATGAGACGTGTAATTGTTTTTGTAGAACCGATTTCGTTACAAAAGCTGGGGATTATTATGTGAAAACTGGTGAATTAACACAAATGCTGTTTTTACTCGGAAACGTGATTCTTACAACAATGAAACACTCAGGCTTTGCGTTGTTACTGCGCGATCAGCTAGGTTCGCAAACCACAGACGTTGTTCTTCCCCACCTCCTTCTGCTGTTCTTTGCTAGCGAACATGTTCAGCTCGTCACCCGGGATCTCCTGCGAGTTGAGAACCTCCTGGTAGTCCATCTCGCGCAGGATGTTCGGATCTTCTATGCCGTTCGCTTTCAGGAACTCCACGTAGGCGACCTGGAATGCTTGTCCGATCGACTGTGCTATCAACTGAGCCTGAACGAGCAGATGACAATACGTAAGCAGATGACAGGAACATCTGTAGATAATAGGAACATGTGCAGATGATAAGAACATCTGCAGATATGAACATCGGCACAGGATAGGAACATCTGCAGATAGGAACGTCTGTAGATGATAAGAACATGTGCAGTTAGGAACATCTGTAAGGGAACGTCGGCAGATGATAGGAACGTCTGTAGATGATAGGAACGTCTGCAGATGATAGGAACATGTGCAGATGATAGGAACGTCTGTAGACGATAGGAACATGTGCAGTTAGGAACGTCTGTAGACGATAGGAACATATGCAGTTAGGAACGTCTGTAGACGATAGGAACATGTGCAGTTAGGAACGTCTGTAGACGATAGGAACATGTGCAGTTAGGAACGTCTGTAGACGATAGGAACATGTGCAGTTAGGTACATCTGTAAGGGAACATCTGTGGATGATAGGAACGTCTGCAGATGATAGGAACATGTGCA
>NW_014577683.1:67511-69950 GCF_000485595.1 Priapulus caudatus
ATAGGAACATGTGCAGTTAGGAACATCTGTAGACGATAGGAACATGTGCAGTTAGGAACATCTGTAGACGATAGGAACATGTGCAGTTAGGAACATCTGTGGATGATAGGAACATGTGCAGATGATAGGAACGTCTGCAGATGATAGGAACACGTGCAACAGACAAGAATGTAGCAGCAAGGAACAACTGCAGATGACAATAAGGACAACAGACGACGCAGAACACTAGAGCCAGGAACACTCACTAGTTTAGCAGCAAATTCATGCCCACCCTCGCAGGCAGACAGGCAGACACAGTCGTAGGTGTATAGGCACGCTCACGTTACTCAGGCACTCGGGTGAGCAGAACAATGGCTCAAGCTTATAGTAGCTAGTCAGAGGTAAACATCGCGTGCATGTCTATGGGTAGCAGTGCATGAATATGGCACGCGCGTGCTTGTGTGTATGTTCAGTATGTGGAGTAAACATGCACAGCAGTGTGGGTTACTTACAATTTAGCACATGGAGGGGGGCTCAGAATATTTACTTGCGTTTTTTGTATTGGCAAAAAAATTACGTTTGCATTGCTAGTGCCATTTAGCTGTAACAGTTTTACCACTAAGGTGGGGAGAACCATGGACCTGATTAACATTAAATTGATGGTCACTTGCAGCACATAAATCGAAACATTCATGATGAAAAACAAGTGCGTGTATATCAGGGTCCCATTGTCAAAAACAAACTTAGTCTCTGCACGAGTCTTAACGTTAATCTTTTCTCGTAGACCATGCAAACCTCTATACACTGCGTACAAGAAACTCGTAACATTACCATGTTTCTGTCATCGGTCTAGGAGAACAAGTTATTGTTAAGACTAATGTAAAGACTAATTTTGTTTCTGACAATGGGCCCCTGGCTTAACGTAAGAGATCCGCGGGTGGACGAAGCACCTACGCCGGCGCCCCCTACTGGCACTCACCTCCTCTGACTCGAACACGTGGCAGATCATTTTTGCCTGTTGACCTACGACGACCTTGCCGGATTTCTCGTCGGTCATCACGCGCCGTCGCGCCATGATGACGATCAGCTCCCCTATGTCAGCGATGTAAGATATTGTGCGCAGCGCGTGGTCCATCATTATCTCCTGCAAGTAACAAGCGAACATTCAACAAGTGAACAACTCAGGGATGAAGATCGTGTGTAGCGTGTGGTTCATCATTATCTCCTGCAAGTAACAAGCGAACATTTAGCAAGGGAACAACTATTCAACAAGTGAACAACTCAGCGATGTAAGATATCGTGCGTAGCGCGTGGTCATCATTATCTCATGCAAGTAACAAGTGAACAGCTGTTCAACAAGAGAAAAACATGGATAGGAGAAGGGTTGAGTGGATAGAGACAGGGTGCGATAGAGAGGACGGTGAGGTGGATAAAAGAAATGAATGGATAGGAGGGTGGGGTGGATAGGAGAATGAAGGGGTGGATAGGAAAGAGGGATGGTTAGAGGAAAGATGTGGTGGATAGAGAGAGGGAGGGATGGATAGGTGCATACCTGCAGGTCTGTGTTGAGAACCATGATCTTCTCTGTAGATATAAAGAGGTCCACCTCGGTGCTGGGCTGACTCTCTCCCTCGGGTGCCTGCAAACACAGTATACACATTACCTCACCACATACTGCGCTGCCTACTCCCCCCTCTCTACACGTACCTACACCGGGTCGTCGGTGGATAGGCGTATGCGTTTTGCGCCCAAGGGCAAGATGTTACCCACAATGTCACGAGTAGACCGCGACGTAATCGCTCCACGACTTAAACCTGTGGGAGCGAGGTTCTAACGTGACAGGCGTCCATCTGGCGAGTGTTAGACGACGCGGAGTGTCAACACGTGGATAGAGAGTGCCGAGTGAAATGTTAACAATGTGATGCACACACTCACATCATGGCTCTGGATGGACACACACACGGCAGCGCTTGCAACGCAAAGCGCCGGTACACTGACTTTGCATTTGACTGCACGCCAACTCCCACGCCTTATTCAAATTCGGCTCCGCGCACTTGGTTCGGCTCGATCTTATTCACACACACAACTCTCCGTCACACAGCACAACATCACAGCGCCTGCACCTGGACACACACCACACCACACACGATTCACTTTTAGGCTGCACACAACACCGTCTCCCCATGTCCGGCACAACACCACACACCCCAAGCACCCAGCACAGCATCGCAAGTACGAAAGCCCACATCCCACACACTACAACGCACAAGGTAGGGCACGGTCGCGCACGAAGATGGCAGACGGCATACGCACAACCTCAGCGCACGCACGCAACGCACGCACGCACGCACGGCACGAAGCACGGCACGCACGCACACAACACACACACATCCACCACACAGGGTCCGCGGCACCGCACGAATGCAAACGCACGCAACTGCACGCACGCACGCCGCACTG
>NW_014577683.1:69960-75358 GCF_000485595.1 Priapulus caudatus
ACCCATCACTAGACGTACCTACACCCTTACACGTACCCACCCCTACATGTACCATGTGACTACACGTACGTACAGCCCTTCACACGCAACCCTGCCCTACCATGTGTGTGTGTGTGTGTGTTGGCTACCCATCACTACACGTACCTACACCCGTTACACCGTTACCCACCGCTTGATGCATAGAGATTGTAACCGTCATGCAGACTAGCGACTTACCTATGCATACGCATTTGTTGCATCGGTGTGTGGAGCCCACAACTATAATATATATTAGTATAACTGTCTATCTGTTAGCTGCGTCGATAGCATATCACCGCTTGACAGGTTACCCACCGTGCGCGCCGCGCGTGTGTATGCATGTGACACTCGTGCTCGCGTTACGTGCCCGCGCGTTCCACTATGTGTAGTCATGCGCCTACACCCTTCGCATATTTACACCCTTACACGTACCCACCCCTACATGTACCCATCACTACACGTACCTACACCCTTACACGTACCCACCCCTACATGTACCCATCACTACACGTACCTACACCCTTACAACCGTTACCCACCCTACATGTACCCATCACTACACGTACCTACACCCTTACACGTACCCTGCCCTTTACGCATATTTACACCCTTACACGTACCCTGCCCTTACGCATATTTACACCCTTAAGAAACGTACCCGTGCCCATTATTGCCATATTGTATATGCTTACACGTACCCTACGCTGTAATGTACCTGTCCCCTACATGCACACCACCTTTATACGTAAAACTTTTATCCTGTATATGTACGCCCACGCTACGACGCTAACGGTCGGTTTACATGGCTACAGCCGCCTTTACACTGACTCACTCGTTTCGCTGACTCGTGTTAGCATTGCTTAGTGCCGCCGCGAATTCTGCCGTCCTATGAGACATTCTTACATTATTACATCCTGTCATTATGCGGACGCCTAAAGCAGCCTGCCATCCCTGTGATAGATGCGATGAACATAACCGTGCCACCGTGCTAAAATTGATGACACTATATTCATAAACAATACATCATGCTTATGCACTGTAGTGTTTATACGACACTTAAACATAAGCCTACAGTACAATCATCGCAACATCCTCTCTCGCCCGCTCATGAAGTTATCAATGTGCAACCGACCACAACCAACACCCTGTACACAAATTCCCTATACGTACCTTGCCCTTTATTGCTCAATACAAAACACAGAATCGCTCGCTATACACCTTCGTATTGGCAAATAGCAGACGCACAGAAGAACGGCTGAACGCTACGCACTCGCAACGCACGCAGGACCAAACACACCTGGCCCCTTACACTACATGTACGATCGCACGCGTCCATGCGCGCGCACCCCCGCCCATTGCTGCTCAAACAATACAAAACTAGCGCAAGATGTACTGACTCGCAATTTTTCCTCAGTTAAAGCGTCGAAGCGTAATCGCTAACCTTAACCTGGTAGATTTATAGTGGAAGCGAGCTTAAGGTTGGAATATCTCACGTAAGGATCTATATCGAAACTCGTCCATACTGTAGTGCGAGTGTTAGACACACGCGGAAGGCGGTCTGACTCTTTCTCAGTGTTTCACAACACTTACACAATACCCCATTTGTGCATAGCATTGAGAGTGGCAGACTGTGCTCTCCCCATTGTAGATATTGAAATTAGTTCGCAACACATCGATTGGATGCCACGATCTGTCCAGCATGCATGTGGTTCCCTCCTTGTGGACCCTTGACTATTCGAGGACAGCCATGCACATATTGCCCGCCATGCAGGCTTGCACGCAAGCACGCCACGAATGCAGGATGCACCACTCCCACCTCGCGCGCCGCACACGCACAATCACACACACACACACCGCACTCTCTACACGAAGCCATACTCTCATGCAAACGATCGACAACACACAAACACTAACACAAACTTAGCACGACACTGTTACTCCACTATTTTCCCACGACACACACAGTCTTTACGCCGTAGACGCAGACTCGCAGTGACGCGCCTACGCACACTCACGCACGCACGCACGCACGCACGGTCAGGTCACAGATACAACGGCAACTGTCATACGCTTCAAACACACCACTACTGCACAACACACATCCACCGACACGACACGCACGCACGAATGCAGACGCACCACACTCCACGCACGCACGCCACGCTACGCCACGCCAACGACACACCACACACACACCCAACACCACACACTGAGAGCATTTGCATCGTTTTTGGTCATTTTAAAGTTATTACTCTATCTTTTGCTCACGCTAACAGCCACAACACTGCCAAGCAACTGCGCATAGAAGATCACAATATAATGAATTCGAAATCGAAGACAACGACGTGCGACATTCATGAGCCCACAGGCGCTTCCCTCATGCACCACGTGCACACACAACAGGTGACGGACACACACAAACACACACATCACACACCACTGCAGGCACACACACCAGCACATTGCACCACACATTACAAAGAGAAGAGAAGGTTGGAGAGAGGAATCGAATAGAGTAACGAGAAACAAGGGAAAAAAAAAACATATCGTTCAGCCGACCTAGAAAGACACGAAGCACGGTGGCGTGGAACAGCGGCGTGGCGCGACCCATCGTTTACGTCTGGCGTTGTACCGCACAAGGCGCGTCGTGTACGCTGATCAGAGAGGACGGTCGCTAAATCAGCAATGGCCGCACGAACTCGTCTGACTCTGAGGTGTGATCGAGGAGATGACGAGCGGACGAGAGGATAGTAGTAGACGAGAGTGATTATTGGATGCGGAGAGCCGAGGATAGAAGAGTGAGCGAGAAGAGCAAGTTGGAGAGAGAGTGACGACGAGCCGGAGCGATGAGAGCAGAATAAGAAGAGCACGGAGGGAGAACGAGACACACCAGCACACACGCCAGACCACCGGCGCCAAACACGAGCGCTTACCCACGCAACACACGCACACATCGCGCACGCGCACGAGCAGCAGACGTTCACGGACACACAGAGACGGCAGACCCACGCCGCACACCGCCAACGCACCACTACCGCACACATGCAATGCAGCGCAAGCGAGCAATAGCCGGACTGACTTACACGCACCACACACGCGATTTAGAGGCGCGATTCTCACGCACCCGCACTGCCACGTGACACACGCAAACGGCTCCACCGTTCTATAAACGTCCGACACTAGCACCACAACACACACACACACACACACACACACACACATAGAAGATTTGCACTCGCTACCACTATCACAACAGCCACACACACGAGCGCAGAAGACACATAAGAATCGAAAGACAAAGACGTGCGACACTTACCAAGGCCTTGGTGACCGTTGAGTAATGCATAGAGAACGAGAAACAAGGAAAAAAACATCGTCAGCCGACTAGAAAGACACGAGGTGGCGACAACAGGGGGCGCACCCATCGTTACGTTCGTTACGCACGCGCGCGGTACGCTGAGTGGATAAATAGCAAGCGAACTGTGAGGTGAGGTGTGTGGCGATGAGAGTGAGCGCGCACACATGCAATGCAGGCAAGCAGCAAACTACTATTACAGGATGAGAAATTCACCCCGTGCAGGCTACATCCAAACTACTGTATAAATTGTAAATGAGCGTGGTAATTTGTATGGAGATTTTGTTATCTCCGCTAGTCCCTGATCAATTGACACGTCCATCCAGCGTGATCGCGTGATTGACAGGCGCCTCTAGCCAATCAGCATTGAAAGAGGACGTTCTAAAAATGATGCTTAGCAACGAAGTGCCACAAACGTCGACTCGTTGGCGTGCGCGTGTGCAAAAAACATTGTATAAACTGAGTGAGATTGACTGTCCCAGCAACACAATACATGGGAGTGTGGTTATCTTGCTCGGATCGATTGGCCAGTACTAGTAGCTTAGATGAACTGGATTTTTTTTAGAAATTTTCGAATTTCAATCTAACCCTAATCTTGCAAATAAAAAATTGCACAGATTGGATTTCAATAGATCACGATCATGCACATGCATATAACACTTTAATTTACATATGATGAATGCCGAGTCGTGGGGATCCACCAGTCTTGCAAGATCACAATTTGATTAAATATGAAATGACAGTGAATTGACCGTAGCTCACTGGTCTACAGTCTTGGCTGTAATATCTACTCAGCCAAGAACAAACACGATAGTTCGTGCTAGCAAAAAGTACCCTGCTACACTTTGATGGTACGGGACTAAGTAACGATGACAAGTGAGCATCTGAACAGACATGTCAGCATCTACGAGGACAAGTGAGCATCTATGAAGATCAGTGAGCATCTACAAAGACAAGAGAGCATGTATGATGACAAGAGAGCATGTAGGAGGGTAAGCGGGCATCTACGAGGATAAGTAAGCATCTACGGGAACAAGTGAACATCTGCGTTGATAAGTAAGAATCTATGGGAACAAGTGAGCATCTGCGACGATAAGGAAGCATCTACGGAGACAAGTGAGCATCTACGAGAATAAGAAGAAATTATCTACGTGAAAAATCTAGCATCTGTGAGAGCAACAGGGCATCTAAGATGACAAGAGAGCATCTAAAAGGACAGAAGAACATTTACAAGGCTCGCGTCATGCCATGCAGGGTTTCGCAGCAGCGGCGATGATGATGACGCCGATGATGGCAATGATGCCGATGATGACAATGATGCCGATGATGACAATGACGTGGCAACTGCCACACGTAGGGAGCTTCCCTATGCTTCACTCAACACAAGGCCCTGGCGCGCATATGATAGCAACGGTCAAGATAGATGTATGCGCGCACGTGCATGCAGGCGGGTGCAGCAAGCGGGTTTGGGAGCGGAGGGGGGTCGTGTATAGGGGGTGCCACGGTTACCCGCGTGAATCTATGTGCATAAGATGTGCAGCACACAAAGGAGGAGCTGACTCAATTCGCCCCCCTTAGACTAACATTCTTTAATTACCGCAATTAATTACAATTACTATCACATAAACTTTTTGTATCACTACAGTTAATTGCAATTAAACTTATTTCGACTAAACGACTCATCTACCTCGTTAAGCCCACCAGATACGATTAAACCTAATTAGATATGCAATCGTAACAACTAATCGGTTTTCGACGTGTATCTTGGCCGCCATATTAACGTCGGCAATGTTACACACACATGGAAAAACATATGCGATCTCAATCTTTTAAGATTTCAACTGAACATTTACGAATCTTCTGAGAGTATATACATCAAGAGTCAATAATAGAAACAAGAGTCCATAACATTCTATTATAGATTCTTGATATATATATAGTATTATACAGTATATATATATATAAATATATATATAAATTATATATATATATATATCTTGAATGATAATCAATGAATGCGCGATG
>NW_014577683.1:77279-80148 GCF_000485595.1 Priapulus caudatus
GGAGACAAAACGGGGGTTAGAGAAAGAGGAGCTTGGACGAGATAGAGTGAGAAGCGATAGAACGAGAAAAGAGAGAGAGAGAGAGCAGAGAGAGACGAGAGAGAGAGAGAGAGAGAGAGGAGGTCCGATCCTCCACGAGAAGAAAGAGATGAAGAGAGGAGAGAAAGAGAGAGAGAGAGATGCGAGAGCAGAGAGAGAGAGAGAGAGAGAGAGAGAGGAGAGAAGAGGGAGAAGAGAGAGAGAGAGAGAGAGGAGAGAAGAGAGAAAGAAAGAGACGAGAGAGATGGAGAGAGAGAGAAGAGGAGAGAGAGAGAGAGAGAGAGAGAGCAGAGAGAGAGAGAGAGAGAGAGAGAAGAGAGAGAGAGAGAGAGAGAGAGATGGAGAGAGAGAGAGA
This sequence comes from Priapulus caudatus, assembly GCF_000485595.1. NCBI lineage: Eukaryota > Metazoa > Priapulida > Priapulimorpha > Priapulimorphida > Priapulidae > Priapulus > Priapulus caudatus. The sequence continues at coordinate 77,674 of NW_014577683.1, forward strand.
AGAAGAGAGAGAGAGAGAGAGAAAGACGAGAGGAGAGAGCAGAGGAGAGAGAGAGAGGAAAGAAAGAGAGAGAGAGATGGAGAGAGAGAGAAGAGAGCAGAGAGCGAGAGAGAGAGAGAGAGAGAGAGAGAGAGAGAAGAGAGAGAGAGAGAGAGAGAGAGAGAGAGAGAGAGAGAGAGAGAGAGAGAGAGAGAGAGAGAGAGAGAGAGAGAGAGAGAGAGAGAGAGAGAGAGAGAGAAGAGAGAGCACAATAACACCAAGTTTTAAGCATAAACTCGAAACACGATAAGCACAGGGTAAGCAGTGCATAGGCACATCCGTATAGCCACACGTGTGTACGTCCGTGCGCCAAGGGCGTAGCCAGGAATTTGGATTGGGTGGGACCTCGAGCAGGTCACCAGGGGGGGGGGGGAGAGATCTGGTGGTAAAAAAAAAAATTTTTGAGTTAAATGTAAAGATAGTGCTTTAAAATCAATTTAGACGTTGTTTTGTTGACAATACTATTTCTTCTGCAGCTCTACAATGATTAGGCCAGCTACGCGCTTTTAAGAGAATTTGTTTTTAGATTTTGATTTTGATTGGGGGGTCCTAGGACCCCCATGACCCCCCAGGACCCCCCCTGGCTACGCGCTTGCCGTGCGCGCGCGTGTGTGTGTGTGTGTGTGTGTGTGTGTGTGTGCGTATGTGTGTACAAATAAATATAGAGCGGCAGTAGAAGAGGGTGGCTATATTTGTATGTAGCACATTCGTGTACATAAGGCAGTGAATAGCATGTAGCTTTCCAGCAGTTTCCCAAGAAAATGTGAGAAGATTTCCAATCGAGAAGATCTCTTCGCGAGAAAGCCGGAGAGAGTATGGGTCGAGGGGTAAGCCATGCAGAAAACAGAATAGAGTGGTTTGCTAGCAGCGCCACCGGGCGAGTGGTGGGCACAATTCACAGAAGCAGCTGAAGGGTACAGACTACAGACCAAGGCAAAGTGCAAGCGTAAGCAGAACAAGCAGAACATATACACGCACGCATGCACAAGCAGTATCACGCACACGCACGCCGCCATACTCACATATGCACACACACGCAGGCACGCACGCACACACACGACACACCCACTCGTACTCAGACACACAGACGCGCATGCATACTCGCACATACGCACGCACGCACACACGCGCGCACGCACGCACGCACGCACGCACGCACGCACGCATACACTTACCATAATGATTAGTGTCCATCACAAACAAAGTGTGACAGTGTGAGCGGTCAGGTCCGAAACAAGCAAACGATAGGCCGGGATTAGGTTAACTATCGAAACAGGCAAATTAGCTACAGGTAATTTTATGAATCACAGGTAATTACTTCGTCACAGCTAAGTTCGTTAGAGGTAAGATTTTACGCATTTCGAGCGTGCAGTGAGACATCGCATATGAGATATCCAAACGTGCATTGAGACACCACATCTGAGAGCTCTGAGTGCACATTGAAGCACGTTGAGATATCTGAGTGCATATGAGACATCTGAGTGCACGTTCAGACATCTGGAACATCTCAGTGCACGTGTGAGACATCTGAGCGCACTTATGAGACGTCCGAGACATCTGAATGGCTGTGGAGACATGGGCGTGGGATGAGTGAGCAGCGACACCTATGAGCATGTTGAGACAATGTGGCACACATCGAGACGAGAAACGCCACGAATCAGTGGAAGCTGATGCACGGAAGCGTTGCAACGATCCAACACAATGCACTGAATGCAGACACGTGGGGAGGCCTGTAGCTGGTAAGATAGGGAAAAGGGTGTAGGTGGTAAGCTAGGGAAGGGGTGTAGGTAATAAGCTAGGGGAGGGGTGTAGGTGGTAAGCTAGGGGAGGAGTGTAGGTAGTAAGCTAGGGGAGGGGTGTAGGTGGTAAGCTAGGGGAGGAGTGTAGGTGGTAAGCTAGGGGAGGGGTGTAGGTGGTAAGCTAGGGAAGGGGTGTAGGTGGTAAGCTAGGGGAGGGGTGTAGGTGGTAAGCTAGGGGAGGGGTGTAGGTGGTAAGCGTGCCTGAGGGGTGCGGAAACTCATGACACCAAACTGTCACACAATAGGCCTGTGCCCACATTGATCAGAAACCAGAGGAACCATACCATATCGATAATAAATCAGGGAGGCACACCCCATCGATAATAAATCAGGGGGCATACCCATCAATAATAAAATTAGGGGAGATCATACCCATTGATAATAAATCATGGGAATCATATACTATCGATAGTAAATCAGGGGGGCACACCCCATCGATAATAAATCATAGGGATCATAGCCTATCGATAATAAATCAGGAGAGCCATACCCATCGATAATAAATCATTGGCATCATACCCTATTCGATAATAATCAGGGGGCACATCCCATCGATAATAAATAATGTGGGATGCATACCTACGCATAATAAATTCAGGGGAAGCCATTACCTCCATCCGATAATAAATACAGGACT
>NW_014577683.1:80267-85227 GCF_000485595.1 Priapulus caudatus
AGCTAGGGGAGGGGTGTAGGTGGTAAGCTAGGGGAGGGGTGTAGGTGGTACAGCGAGGGGAGGGGTGGATGTGGTAAGCCTAGGGCAGGGTGTAGTTAGTAAGCTAGGAGGGTGTCTCGGGAAGATAGGAGGGTAGCGGGGTAAGTAGGGGGGGTGTAGGTGGCGTAAGATAGGGAGGGTGTAGGTGGCTTAAGCTTAGGGAGGGTGGTAGCGTGTAAGCTAGGGAGGGGGGTAGGTTGGTAAGCTAGGTGCAGCGGGGTTAGGTGACGTAAGCTAGTGGAGGGGTGTAGGTAGTAAGCTAGGAGGGGGTAGGTGGTAAGCTAGAGGAGGGGGGGGCGGGGACTGGGTCAGGTGCTAAGATAGGGGAAGGGTGTAGTGGTAGCCTAGGGGAGGGGTGTCAGGTGAAGATAGGAGAGGCGTGTATGTTAAGCTAGGGGAGGGGTGCCTAGCTGGTAAGCTAGGAAACGGGGGCGTGCCTGCGGGTGCGGAGACTCATGACACCCAAACTGCACCAATAGGCCTGCTACCACATAATCAGAACAGAGGAACCATACGCATATATATAATAATCAGGGAGGAGCCATACCCATCGATAGGTAAATCAGGGGGCATAGCCCCATCAATCAATAGAAATTAGGCGCGAGATGATACCCATTGATAACTAACATCATGGGGAGTCTACCCTATTGATAGTAAATCAGGGGCACACCCATCGATAATAAATCATGGGATCATACCCTTCGGACTATACACCTACATGATAATCAATTTGGGGATCATCCCCACACCGATAGTGATTCAAGGGCCATGCCCTCATTGTGGATAAATTTTGACAAGGCTTTACTTCTGCCTAGTTCTATAGCACCAACGACACTCCAACAAATTTTCAGAATTTAATACATTTTTTTTTGCAATTACATGTTGTTAAGTTCGATGGACTCCATTTACTGGGCGAAATTTCAGTTTGCAGGGAGCGTGGGCACACAATACAGCAGTGAAAATTCGCAGACTCGCTTTTAGAAAAGGTTAATTTACGCACAGCCGATTATTATAATCAGAGGCAGCCAACAATTGCAAGCTCTGATTAAACTTATGATTCATGGAAACCAACGCCCCCTACGGTGTAATCGCCAACAGTTTCATTACGTGGCGCCCTCTGCAGTTAAATCGACAATAGATTCATTACGTGGTGCCCCCTACAGTTAAATCGCCCAGAGGTTCATTACGTGGCGCCCCCAGGGTGCAATCTAGCGCCATGCTTACCCATGAGTGCACCCGAAAAAACGACGAATGATACAATAAAAGCACACGGCGCAACCACAGACAGACAAGCACCAGCGGAGGTGCGAACGACGCGAGGCGGCGGCGGCCATTCAAACGATGGCATCTCACGCCATCTCGCTCCTCCGTCGACTGCATTACAGATCCACATACGAGGCACGCGGGGGGCAAGAGAGAAGGTACGTACAACGTAAAAAGCAAAAGAATTGAGATCCTCCATTGGGAACCATCGAGTTGACACAACCGTTCTGAAAGTGATCGCGTCTCGATTCCCGAATCGCATGCAAAATATCAACAAACGAAAGAGAAAATAGAACATTAGAAAACGCTGCACGAAAATGAACGAACGAACGAACAAACGAACGAGGGAACAAACGAAGGAAAGCAGAAATAGAAAAAAACGTGATTACAAAACAAATCGCAGAGGTGCATGCGCTCGCATCAAGTAAACACTCCTGAGTAAAAAAAATCTCGGTCCACAAAAAATGAGTCTCTTCCTATGAGCGAAAATGGAACCAAAACGAAATAGATGTCTTGCACACCTCGCGAAGAAGGCTCCAACTACGCACGCGCCGGCAAAAAAATGGAGGAAATTGCGGCGCGGATGTAAAATCAACGTGAAATTAACGCGAGAGTGTAATCCATCTGATGACAAGCGACTACAGTGCAAAGAACTGAAACGAAAATTTTCGCCGGTATTAACAACGGAAATTAGGCAATTAAGGGCTGGAGAAACCAGTGCGGGAAGGAGTGAGCGTGCAAGCATGCGCGCACACGCACGCGCGCACACGCATGCACGCACGCGCACACGCATGCCAGCACAACCACGTGATCTGCCACGCAGTTGACAGACCAGCAAGACGGGCAAATTTAAACAGCACTCGCTGAAAACGCGAGTTCAGTTCTCTGCGACCCGCCACTAGGTGATGCCGTGTCTGTGGTTGCCACGACAACGAGCAGAAAACGAACGTCACGTACAGGATTCCTCCTCACCTTCCTTCGTGCGTGGATGCTGGCCGTTGTTCGTCTGCAACGAGACAAACAGGGAGCAGGTCAGCACCTCCCGCTGTTAGAAAAACTAAACAACAAACAACGTGAGTGACACAAGTGCAAGCGGTTCATATGCATCACAACGTTTTAGTGGCAGCCATCTTAGTGCTGGTGGCAGCCATCTCAGTGCTGGTGGCAGCCATCTTAGTGCTGGTGGCAGCCATCTTAGTGCTGGTGGCAGCCATCTCAGTGCTGGTGGCAGCCATCTTAGTGCTGGCAGTGGTCTTAGTGCTGGTGGCAGCCATCTCAGTGCTGGTGGCAGCCATCTCAGTGTTGGCAGTGGCCATCTTGCTGCGGGCAGCCATCTTACACCGCGAAAGCGGCCTTACTAATGGCGGCCATATTACTGCAGGCAGCCATCTTACTGCAGGCAGCCACCTCACCGGTGGTGGCCATCTTACCTTATCGGACCTTGGCGGCCTGGCCTCAGCCCTGTCATCGTAATACTCGCGCTTCTGCCCCAGCAGTTGGTCCGTCTCTGCGTCCGTGCCCGAGTCTGCAACGATGAAAGCACCACCGCCGCGGGTCGTATAACATACCAAATCACACACACACACACACACATACACCACACATACACCTCCCCCCCCCCCACACACACATCACACGCACGCAGCACGCACCGCACGTCACGCACGCACAACACACACACACACACACACGCACGCACACTGCCACACCGTGGCGCCGACGTCGCTGCTGCGTCGAGCCAAAAACAAAAGAGCGCGCGAGGCAAACAAAGCGGGCATGCTCGATCTACGAAATCAACCGAGGCGTGATAATAAGCATTCTCGCGACGCGCGCGAAACACTACGCGAGGCATTCCTGAAAGATAGAAAAGAAACGAGACAAAATGAAACCGAGGATAACAAACGAAACGCCACGGCTGTCAGCAGTCTATACAATAACACCTGCAAAGAAAATGCGATGCAATCGATTAAAAATAATATCCGTTGCTAACCCTACGCACAAGACAGGACGACAATGACGACAAAACGACAAACGCATACTGCAAAAGTCCGACAACATTAGGAATGCTCAACAAAAGAACACTACGAACAACGACGCAGACCTCTTGAGCCAAAATTCTACTGTAAAGAAATATCTAAAACTGACTGCCAATAACAGTACAACATGGATCATTCACCTTAAAAACACAAAACCGATTAAAGAGCCTTTCAATTTTAACGTTTTAAAACAATTTTTCTCTCGACCTTTCTCAAAAATTTGTCGAACATTTGCGACTTCTGTCAGCAAGCGTCGTGACATTGCTGACATTGTTGGCATGTGTTTATGAAGACACGCGCACCCTCTGTCAGGTTATTTCTAAGTAATCGATAAAAATCTGAATTGGTCCTTTCAGAGAAAAATCATCAGTGAATTTAATTGAACTCACAGGTATAATTACCAATATAATTAATATTCAGATGTGCCTACCAAAGTCCTATCGCTTCTTATGGTCAAACCTTGTGAAACCCCACGTTTCACAACAACCAACACGTTTTACACAAACAGATCACTATAAATTATCAAATTGGTCTATCGAGTGTAAAGAACCGCGTTTGTAATAAAAACGGCTTTTTTAGTAACTTTTTAAATAACAGATCAGCATCTTTTGTAAGCACTCGCAACGTTTGTAAAATAAATTCTGCCAGCGTTTTTTAATGAAATCAATTCTATCACAATTTATAACGTTTACGTGACAAGATGTTCTCAGAAATGCGGATTTTCAATAAAAAAAAGGTGTGAAAAAGCAGTTTTTTTTATGAAAAACATGTACTAAACCCTGAACATGACATTTTCCTAAACCGACCCTTGCATCTCAGCAGCACATGCACAGCCCACCATGTCAGATCGGCGTTGAGACAGTGTCTCAAAAATGAGACATATCTCGATTGATACAAGAGGCAATTACTTTTGAACTATTTAATCATTTTTATTAATTAATCATTGACTGCCTTGATCGATTACCGATCTAGGATGTGAATGCGGCGTGCAAGGAGAGTGCTATACTAACTGAATCTACCAAGGTGTAGCATCTAAATCTACGATCCAATGCTAAACAAACTATCCAAATAACTACTGACGTATGCGTGACACGCACGCGCGCACACACGCGCACACAGGCGCGCACACACAGGCGCGCACACACACGCACACACACACATACTGACATGCCAAATTCTCTGCCGATGACGACGCATGCGTGATAATAATGATAATAATAGTAATAATAATAATGATAATAATAGTTATAACAATAATGATGAAATCATAGGTCATTGATTCTAATTCTATTATTATTACAATTCACTGAAAACAAGAATATGATCATTTGTTAGTCGCAAGAACACCACTACACGCAAACACTCGATATGTAAGTAAAGAAAAGTGGAAATGAGGAAAAAGTAAAATGAGAACAGAACACGCGCACGCGTTTGTTTTCACTAATTCGTTATAATGTGTGCATGGCCAAAATGTAGAATTTGCGTCGCAGTAACCTGCAATCCTCCTCTCTCCTTCGCTCTCTCTTTCTCACTCTCACCCTCTCTCTCTCTCTCATCCTCTCTCTCTCTCGCCCTCTCTCTCACCCTCTCTCTCTCTCTCTCTCTCTCTCTCTCTCTCTCTC
>NW_014577683.1:85252-86278 GCF_000485595.1 Priapulus caudatus
CAGCAGCTGTAGCAGTAGCAGTAGCAGTAGCAGCAGCAGCAGCAGCAGCAGTAGCAGCAGCTGTAGCAGTAGCAGTAGCAGTAGCAGCAGTAGCAGCAGCAGCAGTAGCAGCAGCTGTAGCAGTAGCAGTAGTAGCAGCAGTAGCAGTAGCAGCAGTAGCAGCAGCAGCAGTAGCAGCAGCTGTAGCAGTAGCAGTAGCAGTAGCAGTAGCAGCAGTAGCAGCAGCTGTAGCAGCACTGAGAATAATGTGGGTAAGGCATTAGACACGCGCGCTCGTGGGGGAGACACGATGCCAGCTATCAAGTGGTTTGTCATCAATCTCTGCTGGCCAGCCCACTGCTCTGCGCTCGCTGCCACGCTCGCTCGCTCGCTCACTTTCGGCGCAAATCGCTTTTGAATGAGCGCAGAATCGGATAATAAAGTTGCCCATCGGAGAATCACTACTGCAATCAAGGTCAAGATGGCCGCCGCTGCGACATCGCGGACGTGACCAATCACGGGCGAGAATCAAAATCAACATGGCCGCCGCTGTGAGGGTCGCTCTTCGTCCGAGACGTAGGGTTTGTTTGGCGGATCATATGATCCTGATCACACGGATCCAGTCAACCTGCACGTTGTGCATTTGTTTGGCCAAATCAGGATCAAGTGATCCTAAATTCGTCTTAAATCCTATCTTTCATTTCACGAAGCGATTTAAGTACATATTTAACTAATCACATAATTAGCCGACTTAAACATGAATTACACTGTATTCAAAATGGTGAACAACGCCAAAAGTACCTGCAAATTCGGTACATGAAAAGAAATTAATTTGCAATTATAATGACTAAATTAGTACAGCTAATCTTAGATAATTTAAATTTCCTTGGGAAAAAATGGAAGTAAAATTTCCAATTGTAAAATCTGCAGCCTACTTAATCCTACTAGTACTACCTACATACTAGTACTAGTACTAGCAACTAATCATGATTAGTGGATTTAATCATGCTCCTGAGTAGAATTAAATATTGTGATTAACTTAATCAT
>NW_014577683.1:89585-92085 GCF_000485595.1 Priapulus caudatus
AGAGAGAGAGAGAGAGAGAGAACGAGAGGGGGAGGCAGAGATGGATTTGCTGGACGCACTTTCTGTCGCGTTTACTAAGTAATTACATGATCAACAGAGGAATTGTCTCATGAATTACATATACATGATACATGAATTACATATACATGATAGTTAGGAGAACAGCAGCGGAGATCGGCGAAGGAACACCGGGAAACACTGTAAACAGATCATCAGATGATCATCAGCAGACGTGATGAAGGAACAGCATGATCCTAGGAGGAACAGAACGAAGATAAACCAGACGATCAGTCGAACAACTGGATCATTGAACAACATGATACTTGAACGAACTGTGTGATCATTAGAGGAAGTGCGTGATCAGCAGATAAACAACACAAATCGTGGGCATGAACTACATGACCAGTGTATGAAAACAAGAAACATCGTATGTACAACACAATGGGCAGCTGAACAACATGATCACTGTATGAACTGAGTTGCACGAACATCGTGAATATTACGTGAACAACACGCCTCGCTGTGTGAACATTGTGTTGTTTATCGGGTGATGACTCACCTTCATCCGACTGCTCACGCGGCAGCCTCGCTAGCTCCTCCTCAACGTCATCCTCCTCCTCCCCTCCTCCTCCTCCTACGCTGCTGCGCGGAGCATCCTCAGCCTCCGCGTCGTCGTCGCCATGGAGACGCACGCAGGGCTTCTTCTGATCAAGCTCCTCTCTCCGCCGCCTGTCAGCCTCCCTCCGCACTTTCTGCACGTAGGAGTCCCTGCAAAGGTGAGAAAAAAAGCGGAGGATAAAATCAGTTGACGAGCCCAAGGGCAGACAGAGACTGGTAAGAGAGCGAGAGAGAGAGAGAGAGAAGGAGGTAAGAAAGAGGAGAAAAGAAAGAGAAAATTAGAGTGAGAGAGAGAAAAGTCAGTGGCGAGAATAAGAGTGAGAGAGAGAGAGCGAGAGAGTGAGAGAAGAGAGAGAAGTGAGAGCGAGCGAGATAAACACACACACTCAGAGAGAGAGAGAGAGAGAGAGAGAGCGCGCGAGAGAACACGAGGGAGGAGGTGACGAGGCTGAGAGAGGACGAAGGAGAGACCAATATGAAGTTAGCTACAAGTGTGTGGGGGTGCAAGGCGACTCAGGCAACGAGAGGGTTAAATATATTCGTAAACCAGTTAGTTAGAAGCACGTAACGTTAGCGACCAATGACAGGTACAATAGGCGCACGCTTGGCAATTTGGATATAACTCGGTGAAAACCCACAGAATATTTGGTAAAGATCAGAGCAAATAGGTCTGTGTATTGATTACGACTGTATCCAACATTTCTTACTCTCTCTCTCTCTCTCTCTCTTTCATTTTTCCTGTCTTTATACCTCCCCTCCTTCGCGGTCTCTCTCTCTCTCTCTCTCTCCTTCTCTTACACATACACGCGCGCGCGCACACAACATGCACAGACGCTTGTACTATCTCTCTCTCTCTCTTTTCGCACTCTTACTGCCATTATCACTATCCTCCCCTCCCTGTCTTGGCGTGGGGCAATTTATCAGTGCTTGACATCTGACATATGACATTCCGTATCATTATACCCACCCTGCATTCAATGCTATTTCCCTGTACTAGACACTGTACAAGACCTTCCACACAACCCAACTATACAACCAACCCAACACAATCACTTCCCTCCCTCCCGAATCTTACGACCCCAGTCATACCACCCGCATAGCGCCAACCTACCTCATCCTCCTTCGTGCATAACCCAATCCCACCGCATTATTATTATAATTATCATCGTCATCGTCGTCGTCATCGTCATCATCATTACAACCATCGTCATCATCATCACCATCATCATTTTCGTGATCGCCGCCATTATCATTACCATCATCATCATCGGCACTGCCAGCGCCACCACTAGCAGCAGCAGTAATAGCGGAAGCAGCAGCAGCAGCAGTAGCAGCAGTAGCAGTAGCAGCAGTAGCAGTAGCAGCAGCCGCAATAGTAGCAGCAGCAGCAGCAGCAGCAGTAGCAGCAGCTGTAGCAGTAGCAGTAGCAGCAGTAGCAGCAGCAGTAGCAGCAGCAGCAGCAGCAGCTGTAGCAGTAGCAGTAGCAGTAGCAGAAGCGCACTGTAGGCAGCACTGAGATAATCTGGGTAACTGAGCATTAGCACGCGCGCGCTCGTGGGGGAGACACGATGCCAGCTATTCAAGTGTTTGTCATCAATCTCTGCTGCCAGCCCACTGCTCTGCGCTCGCTGCCACGCTCGCTCGGCACTCCGCTCACTTCGGCGCAAATCGCTTTTGAATGAGGCGGCAGAATCGGATAATATAAAGTTGCCCATCGAGAATCACTACTGCAATCGAAGTCAAGATGGCCGCGTGTCGACATCGCGGACGTGACCAAGTCACGGGCGAGAATCAAATGTCACATCTGGCCGCCAGCGTGAGGGTCGCTCTTCGTCCGAGACGTAGGGTTTTGTTTGGCTGATCATATGATACCTGATCACAG
>NW_014577683.1:94585-99203 GCF_000485595.1 Priapulus caudatus
TGGTGGTAGTGGTGGTGGTGTTGGTGGTAGTGGCGGTGGTGTTGATGCTGCTGCTGTTGATGGTAGTGGCGGTGGTGTTGATGCTGCTACTGTTGGTGGTGGTGGTGGTGCTACTACTGCTGCGGCTGCTGTAATACATGATATCAGGAGTTGCAACACCGAGGTGGTGCCAATCACCCGGTAATTAATCAGATAAGAGCGTTGTCACTCATTCGCTCATTCGATGTTTCTCTCTCGTAATTAATTTCAAATTAATCATCATCTCATCGCTCCTCGCTTGACATCGCAGCTAGGATTAGCTGCCCAGCAATTTATTCGATTCAATTTAATTAGAAGCGATCGCCATCTTTTTTTAATGCCGGCATTCATAAAAACGCCTTTTCTCGTTTGCATCGCATGTGTAAATGCGTATACATACAGGCAATAAAATCGAGCTATTTGGGGGGGAAGAGGGAGGTCTGTGGGAACGATTCTAATAGGGGATTCTAATAGGTAGAGAGTTACATAAGGCTGGGATTGGGAACCCTTGCTCTCCGCCATTCTATGAGCATCGCCACTACTCACTGGCTGACGTTCATAATGGGTTTAATCCTAAGGCGAGTTGTTAGCCTTCCTGCTGAGGTGATAATGGAAAAGTGAAGTCCTACATGTGTGGCTCTCTCTATCTCGCTATCTCTGCCGGTCTCTCTCCCCCCTCTCTCTCTCTCTCTCTCTCTCTTTCTATCTCTGTCTCTCTCCTCCTATCGCGCTGTTCCTCTCTCTCTGTCTCGCCTTTGCTTCAAACGTTTAGCCCTCTTACTTCAGACAGCCAGACAGCGTCTGTCGGATACGATATATTGCCCGGGAGGCATTTTCATTAGGTTGACTCTCGCTGCTCTTGTAAGCTAAACCTTTCCATTTCCCACCAACGTCATCATCATCATCATCGGCTTACAGATTCCTCCTATTCTGCGCGTCTGCTTCGCTTGAATGTTTCGCATGAGGAGGAAAGGGAAACTCAACAGACCATTAACCGAATCCACCGCGCGCGCAGTCAGCCTCGCCATAACCAACCAACTAGACACCCAACTCCCTCTAGTGTTGGCACAGTGCCAAACATATTGGCGCCCGCTAGCTACGACCCGTTGTTTTTGTTGCGCGACACTGATCTCTATATACTAATAGTTACTTATAGGAGTCAGTGTTGCGCGACCATTCTGCCGACCATTGTTGAGAAGCTAAATCGTGGGCTGCTGACTCATCATACACACGTGCTGCGTGTGTTGATGTGGAATAATACACTAGTTAGGTTCTATTTACATTCCACCAATATCTCATTATTTTATTATGTAGTATAAATTATGATTGCCGGTTTTATAGACTTTTAATTTCGAACGTATTATGAAAAACAAACAGATGGTGTGCAATTGATTCTATTAGACTCTTTATAAATTTACACACTGCTGATAGATACACAAGGCTTATTGGATTTTTGACATGGGATTCGAAGCTCGCGCCATGAAGATGGCCATAGATGTAAATCGATGTACACAAGTGTAGATCGATAGACGTACACTAATGCACACAGATGAACCTAGATATAGACAGACAGACGCACACAGACGTACATAAACGCACATAGACGTATACAGATGTACACTGATACACACATATGTACACAGATGCACACAGACGCTCCCAGACGCACATAGATGTACACAGATGCACATAGATGCACATAGTTGCACATAGTTGCACATAGTTGCACACCGATGTGCAGAGATGTATATAATCCAACGTAAGAGCTGAGTGTGAATTCAGAATGGCGCGTATCGTACAGCGAACTGCTGTTCATAATACATGCGGGTGTGCCTCGTCTTTAACGTTTACGTCACACACGCACGCACGCACACGCGCACGCACACACATGCACGCACACGCGCACGCACACACATGCACACACATGCACACTCACACACACACACGCACACACACACACACACACACACACACACACACACACACACGACGTATGCAAACGTTTCGATCACTCACTCACTCACTCACTCACTCACTCACTCACTCACTCACTCACTCACTCACTCACTCACTCACTCACTCACTCACTCACTCACTCACTCACTCACTCACTCACTCTCTCTTTCTCGGTTTCGGTCTGCTTTCTCTCTCTCACACTATCTTTCCACATCTGTCTGACTTTCTCACGCACTCTCTCTTAACCTCTTTATAGCTCGCCCCTTAAATCACAGTCTTCCCTGCCCCCCCCCCCGGTTCCGTTCCCCTCTCTCAAACTTTCCCTTCCATCCCCCCTCTCTCTCTCTCTCACTCGCTCTCAATCTATCTATCTATCCACCGCTCTTCATCTCCTTCTATTTCTCACGATCACTCTCCCCGTGTATCATTATTGCTTTCTGACTCAGTGACTCTCACTGGACCAATATAAGAATTCACACAGCATGCTAGGTCGCTATCGCGTCTGCCACGTTTGAACAAATCCCCGCAAGGCACGAGCGCGCGCACGCAAGCGTGTAAATGCGTTATTTGCCATCGTTAGCTATAGTATTTCGCATGAAGCTCTTTCACAAACGTAGACATGCATGAAATAAAATAGCATCGTGAAAGATTAAAGACCACGCATGATTCTCGCGCGCGGCAATCACAGCTGTCGTTGCTGCTGTTACTGTTTTTGCTGCTGTTGTTGCTGTTGTTGCTGCTGTTACTGTTTTTGCTGCTGTTGTTGCTGTTGTTGCTTTCTGAAGCTGTGGTGGTGATGTGGCGGCGTTGACAGCAGTGGGAACAGCAGCAGCAGTATCAGCAGCAGCAGCAGTATCGTGCAGCAACAGTAGCAGTAGCAGGAGTAACAGCAGCAGCAGCAGCAGCAGCAGTATCAGCAGCAGCAGCAGTAACATGGCCCGCATGTACGCACGCAGGGACGCATGCACGCACACGCACTAACTCACTCACTCACGCACGCACGCGTACACTCACATACGCTCACGCATGCACACACACACACACGCACACGCACGCACGCACGCACGCACGCACGCACGCACGCACGCACGCACGCACACACACACACACACCAACTCACTCACTCACGCACACGTACACTCACTCAGATGCTCACGCACGCACGCACGCACGCACCAAACCTTACCTTAAAGTGAGAATGTGTGTTTGGCTGATACGCCGACTTCGGCTGACCCGCGTAAGCGCTGCGGTCAGAGGGCGCCACCATGTCGGTCGGCTCGGGCAGCTGCTGCTGCTGCAGCTGCAGCTGCTGTAGATGCTGCTGTAGCTCCTGCGCCTGCTGGTGGTGGTAGTGCAGCTGTGTGACGGTGGCGCGACCTGCCCCGTGCTGCGGCTGCATGCCTGGCGCCGTCTGGTGGCAGTAACCCTGTAAGGATCAACATCATCTGTCTCAGTCACCTTAAGCTCCTATCATCATCGGGATAGATCCAGGGGTCTACAGAAAGGGAAACGGAAGCCAATCTGGATAGCAGATGAAGCCAAGGCTCGTGACAATAAAACGGGCGTGTAGCGGAACCTCTGCATCGTCTCTGTGGAACGTAGATCCACTGCTATTATGCCATCACTGCTATCACTGCTGTCATGTGGATTCACCGAGCTTATCACTCGATGCCATTTAGCTTTAACCTTTGCAATGAACATTGGATTAATACACCTGTTAATTACCATACACAGGTAAAAGTTGTTTATCCATCGTTACCATTACCAAGGAGTGAAGTGGGAAGGGAAAGATGATTACCACTGCCACCCAATGATAGTCACACGCGTTCACTGTATTCAACCCTGGCTTTCAGAACTAAACTAGGTTTCTGAAGCCAAGCCAGGTTTCTGAAGCCAAGCTAGGGTTCAGAAGCCAAGCTAGGTTTCAGAAGCCAAGCTAGGTTTCAGAAGTCAAGCTAGGTTTCAGAAGCCAAGCTAGGTTTCAGAAGCCAAGCTAGGTTTCAGAAGCCAAGCTAGGTTTCAGAAGCCAAGCTAGGGTTCAGAAGAAGGTCTGCCCTGCCATGCTCGCCTGTGTGAACTACTCGCTAGCAATAAAGCAGCAAGCAACCGGCGTATGAGAAGACGTGCGAGTTTTACTACACTAGGTGATCACCCCATGCGACTAACCTGCAATAAAGACATGCACGCACGTACGCACGCACAAATTCTCGCGTGCATTGGTCACCCTATATGTGAAAACTGCACTACTTTGTGCAACTCAAACATCCAGGAAAGCATGGAAGGAGTGTGGGCCTCTTACTAAACACCCACGTACACGCACACACACGGACACACAAACACATAGACACATACACACACGCACACACAAACACATAGACACACACGCACACACGCACACACAAACACATAGACATGCACGCACGCACGGACGCACACAAACACACATGGACACCCACGCACACGCACACACACACACACACACACGCGCGCGCGCGCACAAACACAAACACACACACACACACACGCACGCACGCATGCACACAAACACAAACACATGGACACACACGCACACGTACACGCACACGCACACACGCACACACACACACACACACACACACACACACACACACACACACACACACAC
>NW_014577683.1:101522-102471 GCF_000485595.1 Priapulus caudatus
TATTTTGAACGTGTGAATAACAGCCGACATTGCCATTAGTGTCGGGGTTATCGCCAAAACCACTACTCACCACCACCAACACCACCGTCACCTCCACCAACAGTAGCAGCAGAAACAACAACAGCAACAACAACAAACAACAACAACAGCGGCAACAACAACATTATCATCACCGTCACCAAAACGCTCCCACAGAACCAAGTTTCCCTAACCAGACAGCCTGTGACAAAATATCCAGAAGAAACCTGGTGTGTGAGAAAAGAAACCTGGAGTGTGAGAGAAGAAACCTGAAGTGTGTGAGAAGAAACCTGAAGTGTGTGAGAAGAAACCTGAAGTGTGTGAGAAAAAACCTGAAGCGTGTGAGAAAAAAACCTGGAGAGTGTGAGAGAAAAAACCTGGAGAGTGTGAGAGAAAAAACCTCAGAAGTAGAAGAATCGCAAAGCCACGAGAGATGTGGCTCCCAGAATCCTGACCTGTTGCTCCGACTGGGGAGCGATCCCACTGTGCAGATAACCGGGATGCTGTGGATAACCCAAATGCTGCACCTGACCGGGATGCTGGGAATAACCCGGATGTTGCATATGACCAGGATGCTGCATCTGATCGGGATGTTGCGTCTGAACTGGTTGCCGTGGGTAACCGGGATGCTGCAGGTAACCGGGATGCTGCATTTGAGCAGGACGCTGAGTCTGAACCAGATGCCGTGGATAACCGGGATGCTGCATCCTTCCCACTCCTTGCGGGAAGCCTTGTCCGACCGTGAAGCCATACCACGGAGAAGGAGGAGGCTGAGAGTGAGGATGCTGTGAGTTCTGCACCTGGCACACACACGCACATACAGCAGCGGTGAGAGATGAGCATAGGTGCTGCACACTACACCTCGTCACATGATCAAAAGAGAGAGAGAGAGAGAGAGAGAGAGAGAGAGAGAGAGAGAGAGAGAGAGAGA
>NW_014577683.1:102481-113906 GCF_000485595.1 Priapulus caudatus
ACACAAACACATGGACACACACGCACACACACACACACACACACGCACGCACGCACGCACGCACGCACGCACGCACGCACGCACGCACGCACGCACGCACGCACGCACGCACGCACGCACGCACAACTTTAACATATACCGAGGCTCTTCCTGCTGCTGCTGTTCACAGCTCGTGCTGCGGTGACTCAAGTCTGGCTCGCTGCTGCTAGTAGCACACCTATATAACACACGCACACAGCCACCAGCAGTCGTCTACTAGCCACACACGGCAGCAGCACACGCACGCACCACGCCGCACAATGCGCAGCTGATCTGCTCACAGCACGCAGAGGTATACCGATAACCAGCCACACAGCAGCTATACCCTCGGTAGTAGTAGTAGTAGTAGTAGTAGTAGCAGCAGCAGAAGCAGCAGCAGCAACAGCAACAGCAGCAACAGCAGCATCAACAGCAGTAGCAGTAGCAGCGGCGGTGGCGGCGCCGGGAGCCGCAGCAGCAGCGGCCGCGGTAGCAGCAGCAACAGCAGCAGATGCTGCTGCAGCAGCAACAACAGCAACAAAAGTGGCAGCAGCATAAGCACGCACACGCGCTCGGCACGTCGCCATGGCAACGGCACCTCGAAATTCGCGTTCGAAAACGGGAACGTTTTAAAATATAAATGTATTATGTTCTATACGGTTTACCGTTATTAGGATAATGGCATGAGATCGGTGTACATCTTTGCTACAAGGACGACGATGATGAAGATTGATCAGCTAGTTATTTACGCAACTGTAGCTGATCTATCCTGCGAGCGTTAAAGAAAGTCCCAGAAGCTGAGTGGTTAGCGTGCTTCACTTCTAATGCTATATAAGTGGTTTATGCCCGGTTGGCCTACACCTATATCGCCTACTCCCAATTCGTCTACACTTAAAATCTACCCCATTCCCACTTTGTCTACTATCAATTTGTCCACTAAATAATCATTTATAAATGTAAAATATGGTTTTGAATGGAATACATAGACGGGAACCGATCTATAGTCCTACGGGTCGTTGGTCCTATGGGTCGTTGGTCCTACGGGTCGTTGGTCGCTACGGTCGTTGGTCTACGTTATTAGTAAAGGGAGAGTGAATGACCTTTTTTTTTTAAATCACAATTTTTAAACTTTTTTTAAAAAAAAATTTTAAATTTTATTTAAATTTTTAATTGTATTTGTTTAAATTTTCTTAAAAGTTTTTTTTTTAAAATTTTATTATGTATTGGCTTTTCAGCTATGATTGAAGTATGCACGCAACAGAATTGAGAGAAGAATAAAAAGAAAATATTCTTAAACTATTTCAGTGTCCATTGACCGGTCTACGTCTATCTATCATCTACTATCTCATCTATCTATCTATCTATCTATCTAATCTATCTACCCTCCTACTATCTATCTATCCTATCTATCTATCGATCTACTATCTATCTATCTATCTATCATGCTATCCAATCTATCTATCGTAACAAAAAATAAAAAATCTATTACTATTCAGGTCACACCTCAGAGACCTTATCACAAAAAATTTCATTCAACAGAGGCCGGAAGGCGTGACGCCGGTCTGGGGGAGAGTCGGGGTATGGAGCTGTGTGGGTGGAAAGACTACATTTGGTAGGGGGCTATGTTGGTTGGGGTTTAGCGGCGGGGGACCGAGGCCGGACGGCGGGGCCATAAGCGGGCCTGAGTCGTGCAAATGAGCTGAATAAGTGCGGGGGCGGAGAAGCACGACGCCGACTGGAAGGCCAATGGAAGCTGGTCGGGAGGGGAGATCTGGAGATATTGCTTCGTTTTGGTCGTGAGGCGCAGGGGACGGGGCGGGGCGTGGGGCGCGTGGGGAGGCCGCCAGGGAGAAGGGGGTACAATACCCCACGGGATCCAAAAAAAAAATTCTTTTCCTTATGTTTTTGGTCTAGGTGTCATTCAACCTCAAAATAATTTCATCCGCCTTGGGTGAACGATACACCAGTTGCTAGAGAAGTGCTGTGGGAGCATCGGTAGCACTGTACACAGGCAGTCCCAGCTGCTGTGTAAAGTACGACTGGTGTATATTTTTGGACCAGTAAGGATTATTTTAGTCTGTTAGTAGTTCATGTTTTATAAGTTAGATGGTGCATCAGCGGTAATATTTGATATCGTGCACCGTAGGACAATTGGTCGCTGGGTAAATTTAAAAATTTATAAAAAAAATGAAATTAAACTAAACCACTAACTTATTTCTTAAATTAACAATTGAATTTAAAAAAAAATTATATAATAAAAAAATTAACCTCTAAAAAAAAAATTTAAAAGAAAAAATTACGTGTGCCTGCGTGCACACGAAACCAACGACCCCGTAGGACCAGCGACCCGTATGACACGACCCGTCAGCGACTAAAGAACTGTCATCACATGACTACAGAAAACCATAGGTAGCAAACAGTAATGAGACAGCAACCTGACAACAAAAATAGAAAATATATGGTAGCATGAAAACGTACCAAATTCTAACTTAGTCTACTCTCAAACTGTCTAATAAATACACATATCATAATACATGTCCAAAATATGTTACTTTGAGTGCACCCCACACAAAATCTTGTCTAATGGCATCCAACAACTAAATTTCTCCTAGTATTGTGACATTGTGTTAAACCAGTTTACCATTAAGCCATTCACACCTTTGCCAATCTTTTCAGTATACTATAATCATCATTGTTGATCAATCAATTTGATCAACCTTGCCTCTCTCCTCCTTTGGTACATTCCCTTGGACATTGAATAAATAATCTTTATAAGGTTATGAGGTTGGACGGGGGGAGGCGGGTGGAGAAACAGCACGAATAGCACTGGGCCCGGCTCCGCGTGATGTCTCGCACACAGTCCAAGAGTTCGAGATATATAATGCCCCAAAAAATAACCGCCTGGAGAGCGTCCTCACCTCACCCGGGTTACTGCCGAAAACGTACCTGGGGTACGGTGGGGTACCGGAACGTAAAACCCTGGTCTATCTACTATTATATGCACCGGACCGTACCTCGCCTAACTCCAACTAACGAGTAGTAGGGAAGTCGCCTCACGCCTACTCACCGCTAAGCCGAAACCCCGAACCACTACAACCTACACCCCTAATCCCAACCCTAGACTCATAGTCAAATAGTGACCAGGGGTAACGTTTCGGTATACCGGACCGTACCCAGGGTACGTTCTCGGCAGTGAGCGCTGGGGACATGACCCTATGCAGCAATAATAACATGTTGTATTAAACCGGTAGCAATCGATAGTATGTAAAGTTGGTGAAGAAGATGATGATGATGACGATGATGATTATAATAATAATGATGATGACGACGACAATGATGATAGCGCTGATGATAGTAATTTGAGAACGAACCGTGCTCGTTGCTAATAAGTCTGTAAGACTGCCCATAAGATTGTCCCTGATTCAGAGGACGAGCTGCAGGGTGCTGGCGTGTTTAGATGTTTCATCAATATCTCGATCATATTAAGATATCAGAATCAGCAACGCTATTAGTATTATCGCAGATGTTGTTTTAAGTATACCTCTCTCTTTCGCCTCATCTCTCTAAAATCGTCCTTCTCTCTCTCTCTTCCTCTCCTCTCTCCTCTCTCTCTCTCCTCTCTCTCTCTCGTTCTCTCTCTCTCTCTCTTCATCTCTGCCTCTCTCTCTCTGCTGTCTCTTCTCTGTCTCTGTCCTCTGTCTCGTCTCTGTCTCTGTCGCTGTCTCTGTCTCTGTCTCTGTCTCCTGTCGTTGGTCTTGTCTCTGTCCTGTTCTCTGTCTCTGCGTTCTCTGTCGGCTGTCTCTGTCACTGTCTCTGTTTCTCCCCTCTGCTCTTCTCTCTGCTCTCTCTCTCTCCCTCTCTCACTCTCTCCCCCCCCCCTTCTCTCTCTCCGCCCCCTCTCTCTCTTTCTATTGATGTACTTGGCCTGTTCAAAGAAAAAACATTAGTCCTAACATTAGTCTTAACATTCACCCTTTCTCGTAGACCGGACGTCTATACACAGCGCATGAGAAATTCGTAACTCGTAACATTACCATGTTTCTGTCGACGGTCAACGAGAAAAGTCAACGTTAAGATTAATTTTGTTTCCAACATCGGGTCCCTGGTATTACGGTATTTTGAACGTGTGAATAACAGCCGACATTGCCATTAGTGTCGGGGTTATCGCCAAAACCACTACTCACCACCCACCAACACCACCGTCCACCATCCCCCAGTAGCAGCAGAAACACCAACAGCAACAACATCAAACAGACAACAACAGCGCAACAACCACCATTATCATCACCGTCACCAAAACGCTCCACAGAACCAAGTTTCCCCTAAACCAGACAGCCTGTGAACAAAATATGCCAGAAAGAAACCTGGTGTGTGGAAGAAAAGAAACCATGGAGTGTGAGAAGAAAAACACTAGAAGATCGTGCACTGACAGAAACTGAAAGTGAGGTGAAAAAACCTGAGTCGTGTAGAGAAAAACTGAGCGGTGAGAAAAAAAACCGTGGAGCAAGTGTGAAGAAAAAACCTGGAGAAGTGTGAGAAGAAAACAACCTCCCAGAAGTAGAAGAATCGCAAAGCCACGAGAGTTGTGGCTCCAGAAATCCTGACCTGTTGCTACCGACTGGGAGCGAATCCCACTGTGCAGATAAACAACGCGGATGCTGTGGATAACCCAAAATGCTGCACATGACCGGAATGCTGGGAATAACCTCGATGTTGCATATGACCAAGAATGCTGCATCTGATGGGATGTTGCGTCATGAACTGGTTGCCGGGTAAACCGGATGGCTGCAGGTAACGCGGGATGACATGACGATTTGGGCAGGACGCTGAGTCTGAACGGCAGATGCCGTGGATAACCGGATGGCTGGCGATCCTTCTCACTCCTTGCGAAGCCCTTGTCGACCGTGAAGCCATTACCACACGAGAAGGAGGCAGGCTGCAAGAGTAGGAATGCTGTGAGTTCTGCACCTGGCAACACAACACACAACCACAACGAGCACGGTGAGAGATGAGCATAGTGCTAGGCACGACTACACTGCAGCATACAAAAGAGAGAGAGAGAGAGAGAGAGAGAGAGGAGAGAAGAGAGAAGAGAAGAGAGCGAGAGGAGAGAAGAAGGAGGAATGAGAGCGAGAGAGAGACTGAGAGAGAGAGAGAGAGAGAAGAGAGAGAGAGAGAGAGATAGAGAGAGAGAGAAGAGAAGAGAGAGAGAGAGAGAGAGAGAGAGAGAGAGAGAGAGAGAGAGAGAGAGAGAGAGAGAGAGAGAGAGAGAGAGAGAGAGAGATGAGAGAGATGGGGCTTCGTTGACAGAAAAAGGTTCTGTTTCCCGTTTTTATTTTGCACGAGTAATGAGGTGAATCATTTTCTCTCGCTCCTACTCTCTCTTGTTCTCTTGTCTCCTTCTTTCTCTCTCTCGTTCTAATGCTGTTTATCACTTCTAAGCCCTTTCTTGCTCCCTCTCTCTGTCTACGCGCGCGCGCTCTTATCTCTCTCACTCTCTCTCTCGTTCTCTTCTCTCTCTCTCTGCTCTAATGGTGTTTATCACTCTACGCCCTTTCTGCAGCTCGCTCTCTCTCTCCCCTCTCCGCGCCCGCCGCGCACGCTCTATCTCTCTCTCTCCTCGCGGCGCGCACAGCTCTATCTCTCTCTCTCTCTCTCTCACGCGCGCACACGCTCTATCTATCTCTCTCTCTCTCAAACACTACTACACTCAATTCTACTTGGAAAGAGGCAGAGATAGCATTGACTGTAAATAGAACAAAGTAAGTGGCTACATTGAGAAACACACAATTCACACGCCACACACACATACGCACGCACGCACGCAACGCACGCACCCACGCACGCACCCACACACGCACACACACACACGCGCGCGTCACACACACAAACAAACAACCATGACGCACAAACACGCACACACCACACACAGCACACACACACACAGAAACACAATCGCAGCGCACGCACACACGCACGCGGCTACTCTACGACCTCGGAATCCCAGCAAACCGCAGCGCGACTCACTCACCTGCTGGTAGCTCTGATGCTCCGGGTTCTCATTATGATAATAATGTTCCCCTCCTCCTCCTCCTCCTTCTCCTCCTCCGCCGCCATCGCCGCCGCCGCCGCCGCCGCCTCCTTCTGTCGCAGTGACCCCATCGCTCGATCGACCCTCGCTCTCGACGCTCCCTCGATCGGCGAGCAGTCGGTCGGCTACTTCTCTCTCGATTTCGGTGATCTGCTTGCGCATGAGCAGTGTGGTGAGGGACTCGGGTAGTGGTGGTGGTGCGGGGCTCGTGCGACCACCCTCGTCGTCGTCGTCGTCCGTGTCTGTGTCGCTGACGTGACCGCTGGAGAGACCATCCTCGAGGACGGGCATCGCTGACGCGTAGCCACCCGTGATCGCGCTCACCTGCACAGGTGAGAGAAACGTGTACATAAACCTGTATATGTATGAAGAGCTCATAATAGAGATCTACTATCTCTCTATTATGAGCTCTTGATATGTATAATACACCTGTACGTGTATACGTGCACATACAGACACGTACACATGATCAGATAAAATGTGTGCGTACACCTGTATATGTATACGTGTACATACAGGCATATACACAGGATCAGAGAAATGTGTGCGCACACTTGTATATATATGTATAATACACCTGTACGTGTACATACGTGCACATACAGACACGTACACAGGATCAGAGAACTGTGTACATACACCTGATTATGTATAATACACCTGCATTTGTATACGTGTACATACAGACACATACACAAGATGACAAGCTGTCCCTCTAGGCAGCAGACGCATAGCCATCCCTCCACCATGGGAGAGGAAATATAGTACATACAATTACATTTGCACACGTACACATCTGTATATATATACATGTACAATCGTGTACATACACGTGCACATGTATGTATGTACACACACTCTGACTATTGTAGGAACGTGAACACGTGTCAGGTTTTTCATTGACTAGCTACCCATACCCATCACACCCACACAAACCGACAAACCGACGAACATGCGGGCGTTTCAGATACATCATGGTGACCGTAAAGCAGAGAGGGTCGATGATAAACTCACCGAGTGTAGCCGAATGTCAACGCGCATCATAAATTCTCCCCATACCAGTAAATGGCGTGCGTGCAGACACTCACGATGTACGCACCTCTATCGCCCCCCCCACACATGCCCCAGAGCTTCACTAGCTATGTCATGATATATTGATGAGTATCCATCACACCTGATAGAGTGGCTGGCTGGCTGCCTAAACACTGATACATGCTACCAGGTCTCATGGCTGTGTTGTATGCACGCACAGGACGTCGGGCGCTACCTATGCTGTTGTCGCAGTGGTGGTGTTCCCAGCCATTCTACCAATGCAGGGGATGCGAGGATGCTGGAAAGCTGGGAGCAGCAATTCAGATAAAGGGGATAGGCAATATAGGGATGTGGGAAGGATGTGAGGCTGCAGGGGTGCTGGGATGCAGGGATAAAGGAATGCACTGGTGCATGAGTAGATAGGATGGCGGGGTTTAATGATACATGGATGCTGAGAGATAGGGATGCAGGGATGCTGAAGGATGCTGGGATGCTGTGATATATCGATGCAGCGATGCAGGAGGATGCTGGGATGCTGTGATATATCGATGCAGAGATGCAGGAGGATGTTGGGATGCTGTGATATATCGATGCAGAGATACCAGAGGATGCTTGGATCCTGTGATATATATATTGATGCAGAGATGCATGAGGATGCTGGGATGCTGTGATATAGCGATGCAGGGATGCAGGAGGATGCTGGGATGCTGTGATATATCGATGCAGGGATGCTGGGATATAACAATGCAGGAATGCAGGGATGCTGGGATATAACAATGCAGGAATGCAGGGATGCTGGGATATAACAATGCAGGAATGCAGGGATGCAGGGATATAACAATGCAGGGATGCAGGGATACAGTGATATAACAATGCGGGGATGCAGGGATGCTGGGATATAACGATGCAGGGATGCAGGGATGCAGAGATATAACGGTGCCACGGAATGCTGGGGCTGCTCTACTACTACCACTACTTCCGCATCACCTACCTCATTGTCACACATGGCTTCACTCTCCACATCCACACTGTCCCCGTCGCACTCCGTCATCTCATCACCGCTCCCCACAAACTCCATAATCTTCGTCTCCCCCGCCCCGCCGCCGCTCGCCTCCCTACAGCGCCCCCTGTAGGTGCGCGTCGGCGAAGCACCCTCGCCGTCGTCCGTCGGCGACCCCACGCCGCGCAGCGGTGACGCGGCGACGGCGGCCGCGGGAGTTTCTCCACAGGTGTCGCTAGCGTCGTCGGCGTCGTCGCTGCGTGCGGCGATGCTGCTCGCGCTGTCGGCCGAGCGCGCGCACGCCAGCCGCGCGCCCACGTACGAGTCTGCCTCCCCATAGAGGGCGCCGTCGTCACCGTCCGACGATGAGACAGGGGAATCGCGCGCGACGGTTGCCGCCAGCGGCGCCGCGTCATCGAGGTAGAGTTCTCGCAGCAGCTTCTGCAGCGGCAGCGGACGCGCGTTCGGATATCGCCGCGGCGACCGCTCGTACTCCGCGATCGGCACCGACCCGATGACCTTCCCCGGGTAGCGGCGTCCCGCCGGTGCCGCGGTGGCGTCCCCTGCTGGCGGCGTCGGCTCGTCGATCAGCGTCTCGCGCGACGGCCTGTGCACTTGTTGTTTCACGTGCAGCGCGCCGTGACCCGACAGCACCCTCTCCGCTTCCATGGCCGCCGCCGTTGTCGCTGGCGAATCGCAGGCAGGCTCGCAGGCGCCCTCTACGTTTGTGTCGGCGTCGGGCGCCGTGCGCGCAGCCGGCGACGTGCGGTCCGCCTCCGTCAGGTCGTTCTCCACGGGGGCGCCACCACCGGGCGCCGCACCGCTCTCCTCAGCCGCCTCCTCCTCGGCTGCCACCACCAGAGGCTCTGGCGTCTCGTCGGTCACTGCGTCGTCGTCTGCGTCGTTGTCATGGCGACCCGTGTCTTGGTGGGCGGTGATGCCGTTGACCGGTGGTAGGGTCGCGGGGGTCGCGGGGTCACTGTCACGCGGCTTCTTGGTGACGGGCGGAGTGTCCTCGTGGTCGGATGCTGTCACGTTGTCACCAAGCTCATTGTTGTTGTCCATGCTGCTGCTGCTGCTTGGCTGGGTGGCGCCCTCTGTAAGCCAAAGATGCAAGTATGTTGTTATTACACGGCCTGGAAATATACCATCATAAACACATGCACGAATGCAGGCACTCACACACGTACGCACGCACCGATGAACGCACACACAGCCACACACACGCGCAAGCACGCATGCAACCACAACCACAAGCACACACACATACATATGCTATTGACAATAACCATGGATGTGGCCGTGTGTGCGCAAGTGCATACGTGCGTGCGGGCAGGCGGGAGCCCGCGTGTGTGTGTACATTTAATACATGTAAATTTTTACCATAATTATTATATATATTTTCACAAACATCAACAATGCTACCTTTCTCAGAGGTGGCCTGATTTCTGGTTACCGGTGCAACATGTACACAGTGCAACGCATACTACCACACAATTAATTACAATACAATACACAACGTATACTCCCACACAATTAATTACAATACAATACACAACGTATACTCCCACACAATTAATTACAATACAATACACAACGTATACTCCCACACAATTAATTACAATACAATACACTAATATACAATACACAACGTATACTACCACACAATTAATTACAATACAATACACTAATATACAATACACAACGTATACTACCACACAATTAATTATCTTCACATGTCTTTCAATAAAACCGGGCATAATTAGATTTCACTGCCTCACACTGCATACTATTACATCTCTCCAATCTGGCATGTTACAATTAAGCAATTATCCGAATTGCGGAATATACAATCCACATGATACATTAATCCCCACACTGACATAATACGGCATTAAAGCGCGCCAGTGATTTCATTAAACCTAATAAAACCACATTTTACTTAATAATGGATAGCTGCTCGTTTAATTCCTTAACAAATTAATTTACAAAATTACTTCTTGTGTTGTAAAATACTTAAAATCGCGCTCTCCAGCACCAACGAGTGAATCTCAAGATGAGCTCCTGCTAGGCCTGCCAGTGTGGCCCTTCACCCAGCAACCAGTTAGTATTAGGGTTTGAGTGTTTGGGTGTTAGGGTTAGACTTGGGGTTAGGGATGGGATAGGGTTAGGGTTAGCAACAGGATTAAGGTTAGGGTAAGGGTTAGGGTTACGGTAAGGATTAGGGTTAAGGTTAGGGTTAGCAACAGGATTAAGGTTAGGGTAAGGGTTAGGGTTACGGTAAGGATTAGGGTTAAGGTTAGGGTTAGGGTAGGGTTAGGGATATGATAAGCACGGAAGCACGAAATCGAACGCATGTATGCAAAGGGTCTCGCATGTATTCACGCACGCGTGCACGCGCACACACATTCCTAACCATTGCCATCGAATGCCCGAGACATAATTGTTACCATTTATATCTACAGTGTAAACATGATTTTTATCTTTCAGCTGCAATTCTACCACCAATTGTAAGCACTCACACAATAAGGCATCGCATTACGCAACTATGCGGCTGCTAATACTGTGGCTGCAGCACATTGACTGAGGGTCACTGCGCCATCTAACGTGGAAAATGTATTCTCCGTATGTTATTGTGAAATCTACATCGTGATGTCGCATTCCTTGCGTAGCGGGCATATTTCTTTACGAGGAGATCATTCTAATATGTCATTACAATTCTTCTATCCAAGAAAATGGATTTTCTCTATATATGAAAGTGCAATTATGTACCGAATTCGTGTGCTAACCCATCGTAATCATCGTCATCATCGTCACAGCTGCTCCAATAGGCACCGGGATCGTTGTCATCACCATCGTCATCATCGTCATCATCGTCACCGCCGCTTCCCCAAACACAAGTACGTTATCATGACCAACGTAACCGGCACCACTGCTCCCCCGAAACACCGATAGTGTTGTAATCAGTGATTCACCACGGCTCAGGAAATGCTAGACTATGCGAAATTGCGGGCCCGCACAGACGACTTTTATACCCACATGAAGCCGTAATTAAGTGAAGCCCTCTACAGCTGTCTGTATCTGTAACAGGGCAACGCTGTATGACAACACGTGCCACAATCAACCCGACGCTATAGCTGGTCTAATAATCGCAACCATGCGCTGATGCGTTTAGCTCATGAGGTTAAATTATCTCGACCACCGTGGGGACACGCTATTCCACCTCTCTCTCTCTCTCTCTCTCTCTCTCTCTCTCTCTCTCTCTCTCTCTCTCTCTCTCTCTC
>NW_014577683.1:119466-120744 GCF_000485595.1 Priapulus caudatus
AAAATTTAGCGCGAAATAAATATAACCATATTATGGTCTTGTGTGCTTCTGCCTGGCCGTATTTAGTTCAGCCAACCCGCATCCTCTTTTCAATCCACCGTCGAATCCTTCCTCTCGCTTTGAAATAAACTTACGGAACTCCCGTTCCTGCCACCTGCACTATTTACCAACCGTCGTTATTTTCTACAACTACCATGGCATTCCGACTGTGGGAGACGTGCGTGCGTGCGTGCGTGCGTGCGTGCGTGCGTGCGTGCGTGCGTATGTGTGCGTATGTGTGTGCGTGTGTGTGTTGTTGATACATACACGCACGGACGCACGCACGTAAGCACGCACACACGCACGCGCGCGTGGGTACTGCACACAGCTTTCTTGTAAGTAGCATAGATCTATGTTCTACATACGTGTCACTTAATGAGCACCTTACGTGCTGCGCCCCCTGTTCCCGCTGTAAGTTAACGACAGAGAACCAGTCTACGGTCTACACAGGTGTTAGCTCGCCCCAGACTCACCTGTCAACAGATTTATGAAGCCCCAGCGGACGACAGCGCAACCGCATCCGTTATCATTAGTGTTCCACGCACAAACACCTGCCACTGCTGATAAGCTGTCCAACTCACTATACCCTAGTTACCATAGAGCCTTCGATGCTCTATATACAGTAGATCGATGGTATGACGTTATTACCCGCAATAAGGCGAATTCGGATGCAAAGCCATCACTACATCTCCTGATCACGTCCTATTTCTCCTCAGTTCAGCTTTTCGATTACGTTGTTTTAGGTGAATTTGAAATTTCTACGCGTATTTTAGTCGAAAAAGGGCGATACGGAAATAATTGTCTCATTCACAAACAGATCCGAGTATTCCTGACAAACAAGGAAGTTTTTAATGGTTAATTACCCTTGTTTAATTAACGCGAACCCGAATTTTACGCGATCGAATTTTTTTTACCCCCATTATCGCATTATGACGGCGTTCCACTGTAGCAATATATAACTGTATAGTGCAGCAAGGACGAAATAGCGACTAGAACCAATTTAGCTGTAAACCCATCGCACTATACCCAGCATACTTAGCTGTGCTTTCAGCTAACGATTCTACAAGGAACCATGCGCACACATAATCATCCAAACAACGCGCATACCCACCACACACACCAACACAGTTCTATGGGCACATAACTGCCTACTTCTTCAAATACTAACGCATTCACCTACAACGCACAGTTATACAGACAAACACTCACCCACCCGCTCACCCACCCACCCTCTCACAC
>NW_014577683.1:120754-129186 GCF_000485595.1 Priapulus caudatus
TTACACATCTTGACCTTTGACCCTTGACCACCAAATTTGTCATCCCGAGTCCTTTACACGATCCCCCCCCCACGTACCGAAAATATCGTGACCGTACGTCGAGCGGTTAAGATTTGTGCCCAACTGTTGACGCACGGACGGACGCACGGACGCACGGACGCACGGACGATCATGCGATTCTACAAGCTGCATCTGACTATGTCAGATGAGCTAAAAATTAGGATAATAATAATAATAATAATAATAATAAATGTCACAGGGACATTGATGTTAGGGTAATATCAAGAGTAGATAATAACATATGTTAACAATGTTATAAGTGTTATTATCTACTCTTGGTAATATGCACCACGGCATTATTTTTTCAGGGAACTTACTCTTGTAGACCACTGAGGTTTCTCAATGTTACCTAACTTAAATCATGTCTAGGTTATATGTTTTTCGTGAAAGGTAAACACGTTAAACGACACTTCTATACATTAAAAACTACATTTACTTTACGTTAGTCGCGATTGGACTTGACAGGACTGAATAGCTTTCGGCGACAGTCGCTGCTTTGAGCTTGTACCGGCAGACACTTAGTACTGCAACATTCCGCCTAATAGCTCGTGCTGTTACAAGATTACTAACTCCCTCTACTCCAGCACTCCGCTAGATGGAGACTGTGCTCGCGGCAGACGGATTTTCTCGCGAGATAAAACATTAACAGGTGGACGGTTTTGTCGCTGCACAATCTCACGGGAATGTCTTCGTGCGGCAATCCAGCGGCACGCGCACGCACGCATACACGCACGCAGACACACGCGCGCACACGCGCACATACATGTACGCGCACACACGTACGCGCACAGGCACATGCGCACGCGCAAGTGCACGCAGAGAGAGAGAGAGAGAGAGAGACAACGCGCGAGACGGACGGAATGAGAAATAAAAGGTAGAGCGCGAAAAAGAGAGGAGCTAGGGGAGAGAGACGAAGAGGTCGAAGCAGGAAAGCGACAGCGACAGAAAGAGGAAAAGGACGCGAGAGATACACACAGGGAGGGGGAGAGGGGGAGCGTGAGAAAGAGACCTGGGGATTTAAGTGAAATTACGAGAGCAGCCACTCTCACAGACTAAATGCTGCTAGAAAAATATCTATATTCCAGATGGAGTAATAATACGGTTAGTGTGTGAGTTTGAGCGCATTTCCGGGCCTCGCTGCAGTCGTGGCGTCTGCGAATCTCGCGTGGGCAGCTTAGCAGCTTAGAGGTCTCTCTCTCTCTCCCTTTCCATCTCTCTTCCCCCCTGTGTGTGTGTCTTTCTCTCTGTCTTTCCCCTCTCTCTCTCTCTCTCTCTCTCTCTCTCTCTCTCTCTCTCTCTCTCTTCCCATTCTCTCTTTCCTATGTCTCTCTTCCTCTCTCCCTCATCTCGATCTCTCTTCCCCTCTCTCTCCCCCTCTCTCTCTTTCATTTCTCTCTATCTATCTCTCTCCCTCTCTCACTCCTCTCTGTCTATATATCTCTCTCCCTTCTCTCCTCTATCTCTCCCGCCCATATTTCTCGCTCACACACACACACACACACACAGCCACTGTCCCTATCTCGGTATTGGTCTTGGTCCTGGTCTTAATCATGGTTGGTTATAATAATGCCTTGCGTACGCGCGGTGAGTGCTGAAGTGAAAATTTAGCGCGAAATAAATATAACCATATTACGGTCTTGTGTGCTTCTGCCTGACCGTATTTAGTTCAGCCACCCCGCATCCTCTTTTCAATCCACCATCGAATCCTTCCTCTCGCTTTGAAATAAACTTACGGAACTCCCGTTCCTG
This sequence comes from Priapulus caudatus, assembly GCF_000485595.1. Lineage (NCBI taxonomy): Eukaryota > Metazoa > Priapulida > Priapulimorpha > Priapulimorphida > Priapulidae > Priapulus > Priapulus caudatus. The sequence goes on from NW_014577683.1 coordinate 122,564, forward strand.
CCACCTGCACTATTTACCAACCGTCGTTATTTTCTACAACTACCATGGCATTCCGACTGTGGGAGACGTGCGTGCGTGCGTGCGTGCGTGCGTATGTGTGTGTATGTGTCTGCGTGCGTGTGTGTGTTGTTGATACATACACGCACGGACGCACGCACGTAAGCACGCACACACACGCGCGCGCATGGGTATTGCACACAGCTTTCTTGTAAGTAGCATAGATCTATGTTCTACATACGTGTCACTTAATGAGCACCTTACGTGCTGCGCCCCCTGTTCCCGCTGTAAGTTAACGACAGAGAACCAGTCTACGGTCTACACAGGTGTTAGCTCGCCCCAGACTCACCTGTCAACAGATTTATGAAGCCCCAGCGGACGACAGCGCAACCGCATCCGTTATCATTAGTGTTCCACGCACAAACACCTGCCACTGCTGAGCTGTCCAACTCACTATACCCTAGTTACCATAGAGCATGCGATGCTATATATACAGTAGATCGATGCTATGACGTTATTACCCGCAATAAGGCGAATTCGGATGCAAAGCCATCACTACATCTCCTGATCACGTCCTATTTCTCCTCAGTTCAGCTTTTCGATTACGTTTTTTTAGGTGAATTTGAAATTTCTACGCATATTTTAGTCGAAAAAGGGCGATACGGAGATAAAAATAATTGTCTCATTCACAAACAGATCCGAGTATTCCTGACAAACAAGGAAGTTTTTAATGGTTAATTACCCTTGTTTAATTAACGCGAACCCGCATTTTACGCGATCGAATTTTTTTCACCCCCATTATCGCATTATGACGGCGTTCCACTGTAGCAATATATAACTGTATAGTGCAGCAAGGACGAAATAGCGACTAGAACCAATTTAGCTGTAAACCCATCGCACTATACCCAGCATACTTAGCTGTGCTTTCAGCTAACGATTCTACAAGGAACCATTCGCACACATAATCATCCAAACGACGCGCATACCCACCACACACACCAACACAGTTCTATGGGTACATAACTGCCTACTTCTTCAAATACTAACGCATTCACCTACAACGCACAGTTATACAGACAAACACTCACCCACCCGCTCACCCACCCACCCTCTCACACCATTATACAGACAAGAAACTACCCACCCACCCACACAGTTATACAGACAAACACCCACCCACCCACCCGCATACCCACCCACCCGCTCACCCACCCACACACACATAGGGCCCGCTAGAGCACGAAACAGCAGAGAAGAGTCGGCAGCCGACACGGCGAAGAAAAAGGAATGCGGCGCCAAGAAGACAAACAAAGCAATGAAAAAGAGTCGGCCGCCAGGGCTCACCTCTGTGCTTCGGACCGTGTGATAGATAAATGTCATTGTGCAATAGCAGAGTCTTATACAAAGCTCTTCCCTTTATTCTTGTTTGCTTCGTAGAGCAATTGAACAAATATATCAGCACACTTTCGCAGCCACCAACGCGCTGCCGGCCGTCAGTTTTGCCCTACCCCCACACCGACGCATCTCACGACTCTCAGCCCGGCTTCCCGGGTGCATATAGGACAGGTGCGACGCTGCTCTTAAACCGAACATAGACATATGATCTAACGCCCGAGCAGTAAAATCTCTGTTCAATGCAACACACTGCCCTTAGCCATAAAAACTGATCCAACTGTATGCGCTCACACTCACACAGTATGCGACCAATAAGAGCAAAAGCATTCAGTTCTTTTAACAGCAATAAATCATATGTTAACGTCTCTCCTTTGAGATCAAAGGTTATCCGACACTACTCTTCGCTATGCACGAAAAGTACATTTCATCGGTCTTTCAATAAAACCATAAAAATCTAGTCTCACTGCTGAACAAAAAAGTTTCCATCGCTCGCCCAGCCTATTTTTCAGGATACGCAGGGATGTATCATGCTTTATTGCAGGGATGCGCAACCGACTGGAAGGGATCCCCTTCTGGCGGCAAGGATACTCCCTGATCACCCGGCCTAATGATGCCAATACATAGGCAGGGATCAATTTTCAGATGTGGCAGGTTAGTATCAGGTGGTTCAAATATGTAAATTAGCCTAGATCGCCTTCCTGAAGGAGTACATCAGGGATGTTCAGGATGCTAGGAAGGGATTTAACAGGATGGCTATGGAAGGATGTATCAGGAGCTATGGAAGGGATGTATCAAGTGTCCAAATAGTAAATAGCCTAGACCCCTTCGCTGGAAGGGATACATCAGGTGTCCAGGATACTAGGAAGGGAATGTATCAGGGCTGCTATGAAGTATTAAAATAATGATAAAATTGTAATAGAAATGAATGAAATTGGTTGGAAATCACGGTCCATTAGATCCCTTATAGTGTCCATTTTATTGCTATGCCATGCCCCAGGCATTGAATGATACTGCAACAGGCTGAAATAATGCTTGCCCGAGCTAGAATAATCAGTAAGAGCTAGTAGATAACGCTGGGCTACCCAGCCCTGTTGGCAGAGGGAATACCTACAGAAACATATACTAATACTTCTCAGCACTAACAACCGCGCCAACTAGTAATAATATATAAAATTGTGTATGCAAGAATAAGAAAATTCAAAACCTAAACTTAACGCACGATACTCAGACTTCAATAAAACGTTCCAACTCACCATGCTCTCTACTTCACAAGCTCATGCCAATCCCCTCACATGTATACGCAATATAGGCGCGCAATACTCTGTCAGCTATAATATTCTCAATATAATATACGAACTAAGCGAAACCTGACATTTCTACAAAGTCCAGGAATTTCGCAAAATGATATCCGAGCGTCTAAAATCAAACACCAGATCCGCACCCCCCCCCTGCAAAGGCAAAATTGTGCTCACTGGGTAGTATGCGAGGCACTTATAAAAGTACAGGCCTGGTAGATATTTGTAATTTGCTAGTAGATTTTACACAGTCACTAGCCCAGTTGCTAGTGAACATTTGTTAGTTCAGCTCTAGCCTGCAATGAGTCAATCTTCTCTTAGAAACTTTCCATGAGTGACCAACTTTTCATGATTCTATGAATGAAAATTCAAAATAACTAACATAGGGATAGTATTACAGACTAGAAGCCTACTACTGGTACGACTACCTGCTGGAACAGTAACAGGCCCCAAATATACTTTTTTTCTTCATAGCAAGCTCCACACGGATACCCACTTCTTCTTATCGCTTTAATTTCTGCCTATGTCGCTCATATAACGTAACGGAACCACAGCACTTAGAGCGTGGTCATAAAATATAATGCTAACTACATACAATCTATTTACTACCAAATTCTAATGTTCTCATACTCTCTTTCACCTATTATGCCGAAGTTCTGTAAATCCGTCAAAATCCGACGTGCCAACTATACGCGCGCGCGCCATTGCTCTCGGCGCTCCCTTTCGGCACGCTACACTCAAATATAGTTTATATATATAAATACTATAAACTATATCATAGAATAAGGTATATTATACTAATATGTATTTATTAGTGTAAGCGTGCACAGTGGAGCCGCGAGAGCAGGCGCCGGCAGCGCAATAGGTCGCACGTAGGATTGGACGGAATTACAGAAACTGTCCGGCCATATAAACTTAAATAGTGAAAGAAGTATAGGAAACATTAAGACATTTGTAGTAAATAGTTTCGTATTACTATACTATAGCTTAGCAGTTATATGTTATTGAAACGCTTCAAGTACCAAGGCCCAAGATAGAGAACATCATAATCCCAATAAAACCAATGTGCCCAAACCCTAACTGCCTATCTAACCCAACGCCTAATCCAAACCCTAACATAAACCCTAACCTATATATTATATAAATTATAGTAATTGATGTAAATGACATGGTTTATTGGGATACAATGTTTCTCATCTAGAACCGACTCAAGTGCCATGTAACGAGACGAACTTTAATCTGAAACAAATTCAATAAGCACATTTACTATTTACGCGTGTGGTCGTGTGCTAGATAATGACGTACAAGTCTACTCAGCCTAATACTGTACTGAACTAACACTATGTGTAACCCTAGCCAGGGGATGGCATATCGTATGTGAGCAGGTATGACTAGGCCCAGGTGTAGCTCGCTATCAGTAAGGACAGTAGGCGCCGTCCATGACATGTCACTGCAATGCCCAAGATCACTATCATCATCATGAGACAACACACTTCTGGAAATACTAAATAACCATTCAAATACACGTACGGCAATCACAACCGAATCTGCTAGCTATTAATTAGAAAGACCATAATATATTTATAAAACACAATCTCTTAGCCATGCGCCTGCAGGCGCCGACTAGCGTGTGGGGCCCGCACGCAATTGTGTGGGGCGCCTATATCTGTATTTTCTGCACTTGAGCCTGCATCTGCAAATCGGCGAGATTTTCCTCGGGTCAACGAATTAAAAGTCACTTCGATAGCGAAATACGATGTTTACCCAGTCTCCTGTGGCTCATCGATGGTCTCTCATGTGATTTTTAATACAATGAGTTTTAAAAAGACGCTTCCACCCGCAACGAATTCGAGACCCAGCAAGAACAGATAGATTCTCAGAAGCAACTCGGCTATAGGAAAGTGTCCTTCAGCTGAACAGCAAATGCAGTCCAGAGCACATGGAACGCATCCTTCAAACGTTCAATGCTAAAGAATTTTGTGGATCAAAATTACGTACAGTTTTGTAAATTGGATACTCTAAATTGGGGGCCCCAAATTGGGGGGCACCGGGGCAACGTTGGATGCCCGCTGTGCGCCCGCCCTTATCCGCTAGTGCATCTGCTGGTCTTAGGTTTAGAACACCATTTTAAAATCGCGTACTCATCGGTAAAGAAGCGCGGCGGCGTCACATCGCTGGCAACCTACCGTACAAAGCGGCTGCTGGCATAAAGGTATGCACGCCGCGTTACCGGCGCGTACCCGGCAGAAGTTGTGAGTCACCCACCAACAGGCCTTGTGCTTGAACTTCGCTTCCATTGACAAGCATAATGGACGATTGGTTTGCTTATGCACATGAACAAGAAATCCTAAAATGCAGATCACTCTAGTGCAGTTCTATGTTACAAAGTAATGGTTCCAAAGATGGGAGAAAAAATATTGAGACGCATCAACTCATAATAGCCACATTCATCCTATTATGTATAAAAAAAATCAAATTTTTCAAAAAAGTTATACGGATACGGGTTGATCAGCCAAAAACATTCAATACGAAGAACTTAATAAATCGCTAACTACTAATAATACCAAAATGAAAGAGGGTACTTAAACTAGTAATGCTGAGTTGTTACTCAAGTTGCTCCAGTGCAGTAAGAAGATACTCGTACACATAAAAATCAAAACCTTACGAAAGGCCCTTGCAATTATGAAAATTAAGTATTCATTGCATTTTGCAATGTATAAACTTTGTATATATATGTGAACCTAAAATTTGCGACGCATGTACGATCTTTCTGCGATCGAAAAACGCTCGAAAATTCGTCAGGAATGTTTGCGTGCGATGAACATCTCTTCGTTCCTGCGCATCCATATCTGGCATACGTCAATTCTTTCCAGTCTGCTACAGCAAACACCCCAGCTGAAAGTACATGCCAATTAAGGGAAATTCAGAAACTAAAAAAAATGGGCAGGGTAGGGGGGTAAAAACCGCATATATGCGTACGCGCTTTATCAATGAATGACCCAAGATTAAAAAAAAATCATAGCTGATATGATGATTTGCTTGATTTGGGATTAATCAGCGATACGTGACGCAATTATAAATCCGTTAAGTCAGAGAAGGGATGTACCAGGAAGGTATTGATCAGAAAAATCTACTAATCAGAAGAAGGCATGTATCAGGATAGTGGAGCAATGAAAAATCTACCAAGTCATAGAAAAGGGATAAGGGATACATATCAGCATAAAACAATTCAAGTCAAGAAGATATCAGGGATCTTTTCTTGAGAACATCAAGAAAGGGAATGAATCAGGATAGCATGCCAATACATCCTTCGCAATCATGCTTTGCAGGATATCCCTGATACATCCCTGAACATCCCTTCCAGAAGAAGGTATCCTGACAAAATAGCATGCGCACCGCACTCGCGCGGCTGCTGCGCCGTCAGACGCATGTCCCCAGAAAATATCTAAAATCTGCCGCCTGTGCCACCATGACCTGAACCTGTGACACTTCCAATTGCACAGTGAGCTTTCCATCATATGCTATACACGCTATGCCACGAGCCTAGGTCGAGCCGATTTAGATTTGTGCGCAATTTCTGCATTTTCTCCCCAACCTTGGTTAAGGAGGGAATCCCCCTTCTTTTAAACACCGGCTGCCCTTTGCCCTTTGACCCCTCAGCTCGACATCCCAACTCGTTTCAGATTACCTCCCCACTCCCGCATATCGGACCGTACGTCGAGCCGCTTAAGATGTGCCCAACTGTTGACGACGACGGCACGGCGTACGCACGGACGCACGGACGACGACATGCGATCTACAAGCTGCATCTCACTATGTCAGATGAGCTAAAAACCGGGTAACCCATAACCTAAATGACATTAAACACAAACGGCAATACATACCATGAGTGAGCTGAACAATATATATAATAATATATATTATAATATAATAGTA
>NW_014577683.1:129211-130562 GCF_000485595.1 Priapulus caudatus
TATTATGACCATTAATGACATTAAAGTTGGGAACACTTCTAATGGAGTATCACCCTATTAAATAGATGTTCAATCACGCTATATCATGACGCATTATAAGACCAAAATCACAATATATTTAGCTACATTCCGACTGCACGCGTACATGATACACCATGATACATTACTATGCGTCATGTTACAGTATGTTCCATCACGTTACCTCATGCCAGATCATGATACATCACAGTAGAGTATGCTCAATAATCCTACATCAAACTACATCACGCCACATAATGATACTTCATGCAACAACATGCTACCTAATGATACACCATATTTACTTGCGCTGCATCACGTCATAGTGAGGGAGCGTTATACTCCCCCCCCCCACGACGATACACGTGACCCTCAACAGACCTCGCCCCTTCATTGTCAGACTACTAATTCCACCGCTTCGATTTTTTGTTTTTCATTCTGCAACGAAAATGTTACTTAGTTGAAACATCGCATATCCACATCGCACGCACGCACGCCAGCATACGCTCACTCCCGTACGTACGTACCCTGCATGGCACTCACGCACGCACCCACGCACGCACGCACGCACGCACGTACCCTGGCACTCACGCACGCACGCACGCACGCACGCACACACCACTGCTAGAAAACGCTCTCCCCACACCTCCGTCTCGTTGCACTTTACCTACAGATCTATCACCCGTCATTTCCTCTCATCACCTTGTCTTCTATACATCCGACTATTAGTATTACTCCGCTGTCCTTGTTCGAACAGTTCGTTGGTTTACAGTTACGTAAGTATACCTATATATCAGTCTAGCAGCTGCACACATCAACCGTCTCAACGTATCAACATATCAACATATCAACATATCAACATATCAACATATCAACATATCAACGGACTCGCGGATGAGGATACGGAGGAGGCGGAGGAGATGGAGGAGGAGGAAGAGGAGGAAGAGGAGGGGGGAGGAGTAAAAGGAGGAGTAGGAGGACGAGGAGGGCGAGGAGGATACAAGAGAGGACGATTGTTATTCTTATTTTTGGTCTTCCTCTCCTTATATTAAATTGTGGACTTGACAAGAGAGAGAGAGAGAGAGAGAGAGAGAGAGAGAAAGAGAGAGAGGAAGAAAGTGTGTGAGAGAAAGAGGGCGGGAGAGACATAGAAAGAGAGAGGGGGGAGAAAGACGGAGGTGGGAGAACTGGTAGAACGATAATGGACTCGATAGAAACTCAAGAAAGAGTTCATACAAAGAACGAGAAGAAACTCATCACGTCGCTTTCACAGCTACAGAAGAATGAGAAGGGGAGGAGGAGTAGAAGGACGAGGAGGAGGGCAGGAGAGAGA
>NW_014577683.1:131694-134735 GCF_000485595.1 Priapulus caudatus
TCTCTCTCTCTCGCGTCTCTCTCTCTCTCTCTCATCTCTCTCTTTCTCTCTCTCTCTCTCTTCTCTCTCTTCTTCTCTCTTCCTCTCTCCTCGTCGGTTGTTCTGCTCTCGTCTCTCTCTCTCTGCTGCTTGTGCGTCTCTCTCTCTCTCTCTCTGCCCTCCTCTCGTCCTTGGCTAGCTGGTCGGTTGGCCTCCCCTTCTCAAAACCAAAATGAATCACAATTTGTGACCGTAGATGGCGCTATACCCGCTTTGTAGCCCTTATTCATTCACATACCAAAAATGAGCAAAATCCGTTGAACCTGAACTGACTAATGGCAATTCCCATTTTTGCCAAAAAATTGCTGTGGATCGAAAGTACGTCGACTGGCGTGTTTCAAAATAGGACGTTTAATATGGGAACATAGCAGTAACAACTATACCCAATTTCAAACATGTGGGTCAAACCGTTTAACGGTTCCTGAGTTATCGTTGACCGTAGCGAAATGTTGACGGACGGACGGACGGACAGACGGACGGACGGACGGACGGACGGACGGACGGACGGACGGACGGACAGACGGACGTACGACGGACGACGACCCATGGCAATAGCTCAGCTTGACGATGTCAAGGTGAGCTAAAAACGTGTCTAGGAAAAAAAAAAGATAGTTTGAAGGCGAGAATGAGAGAGGTGAATATAGAGAGGGGGCCGCGAGAGAGAGAGAGAGCGCGTGTGGGAGAAAGAGGAATGCGGGAGAGAAAAAAGAATGAAAGAGGTGAATACAGAGAGGGGGCCGCCAAAGAGAGAGAGAGAGAGAGAGAGAGAGAGAGAGAGAGAGAGAGAGAGAGAGAGAGAGAGAGAGAGAGAGAGAGAGAGCGAGAGAAAGAGAGAGAGAGTCCACTGGCTTACAAAATGCGCGCATATTAAACCCGGCCGCCACGTAAATCCCTGAGCTCTCGAAATAAATTGCGTACGCGGGTCGCTTACCGCATGCATCCACTCACGGTTCAGCCACACTCGAACCTAGTGCGGCGAATAAGAAAGGGGAGGGGGAGGGGGAGGGGGCTCACGCTCTACTCTCACCCAAAACGCTTTCATTATCGGAAGTTAATTTGCTATCAAAAACCGCTCCATCAATTCTACGTTTTTCCACTACAGAATTGTCGGGCAGAGTGTCGGGGATGTTGGCGACAGCATGGCAAACGCGTGATGCATCGATCGACGAAGAATCTGGTCAAAGGTTGGTAGACTGCATCACGAAGGCAGACTAGTACTAGCAGATGGTTGACAGACTTAAAATACTAAATGATAAAATTCAATCATCATCATCATCGTCGTCGTCGGCATGATCATCCTTATCCAGCACCTCTTCATCATCATCGTCATCGTCGTCGTCGTTAATATCATCATTATTCGATGTCGTCGTCGTCGCCGTCGTCGTCGCCATCGTCATCATCGCCGTCGGCATGATCATCGTTATCCAACTCCTCTTCATCATCATCGTTTTGTATTGCTGTGCAGAATGATGTCTTTCAGCGCAGAATAAAACCTTAATCGTTTTGATTTTTCATCGGGTATTATTTAAACGTTATCACCTATATATCATTATGCATATATTCCTGTCATTTACAATAAATGTATATAAATTGTGTGTAATTGTGTCGATTTTCATCTAATCAGCAGCCTTGTAACAGCAAATTATTTATAAGTTCCTGTTATCGTAAGTTTTCTTGTAGCTGCGATGCGTTTCTGTCAACGCTATTCTCGTAACATTAACATTAGTCGTAAACACTAACATTAGTCTTGATTTGACATTTGACGATGTTTCTGGCAACGAATCCCAGGTAATTATTACCGCTGCTATCGCATTACACTGCACTCGACTGCAACTATTGTTACACGGGCAATGCCGACGAAGATTACAGTAACGAGAGCCGCATTCACCTGTACTAACCACGCACGGCAGCGCAAGCTTCGCATACCTATGTTCCACACCTATTCTCGCGTGGTTTATGCGTCTTATTTTCAAGTGCTCGTTGAGTTTAGGCGGCGCCTTTGTAAACCGTTATAGGATTTGCCCCCCAACCTTCGTGTAGTTCGGGCAAACTGCGCATGCGTGGTCCCTAACCTTGTTACAGTTGCATATTCGTATCTCGATTACTACGCATTATTTCTTCATTTTCCTCAATCTCTCGATTTTCATACATTTTTTCTTTAAATTTTTTTTCATTGGCCTTCGATTATCACACATTATTTTTTATTTTTCTCATTATCTCTAGATTTTCGCGCATAATTTATTAATTTTACGCTCCATCGCCGCCCATCTTCTCCTCACGTTACTAAGCCATGTCAAGTTAATTAGTTAATGTAGCTAATCTGTGACTCTAGCTTCATCTAATGTAGTAAACAGCAGAATTTTCAGGGCGAGGGAGCAAGCCATCACGTAATGTTCTACATTGACAGCCCCAACCTGACACGCACGCACGCACGCACGCACGCACGCACGAAGGCACGCACGCACGCACGCAAGCACGCACACACGCACGTACGCACGCACGTTCGCAGCTATTCAAGCTCACATACATGAATAGTTGAACACATGCGATGGTGCTCGCACGTGCAATCACGCATACGCCAACGCACACACATACACACGCACGAACGCACACACGAACACACGCACGCAATACCAACGCCCACAGGCACTAACACGAAACACTAACACTAGCTCCAAATAACACCAGCAAACACTAACACTAGCAAACACAAACACCAGCAAACACAAACACCAGCAAGTCCTAACACTTGCCAACACCACTGCTAACAAACACTAACACTAGCTGCAAATAACACCAGCAAACACTAACACTAACAAACACAAACACCAGCAAGTCCTAACATTTGCCAGCACCACTGCTAGCAAGCGCTAACACCAGCAAACACTAACGCTAACAAGAACGAATGACTTATCAACCTTCTTCATTATAATACGTGAAGAACAAACACATCACCTTATTAGCGTTGGTAGCTGCATGACGGCGATAGATGTCCCGCTGGT
>NW_014577683.1:134745-144271 GCF_000485595.1 Priapulus caudatus
AAAAAACAATCGGTGAGGCCACCGGGGCTGCAGATGGTTTCTATTTTCCAAAAACAAGCCAATTCTCTCCACCACACTTGAAACTACTCGGTAATTAAAATACAACTCCTAAACTACGTTCACGGACACTTTGAATCTGACTATCTCGCGTCTACCGTTATGGCGGGCCGTGGATAGAATGCACGTGGTACCCGTGAAAGCTGCACGCACCTCAGTTTCACAGTACGACTAGTAAAGTGTGGTGTTTCGCTAAGCCTATCTGTATTTAGCTTGGATATGTGCTGTGGATTTACTCCTTATTTGTATATATCAGCATTTCTTTTTGGTGGGATATTGTCTATCTTCAATGAATGTTCGATAAACTTGACAGTTTCGAAGGAGTCGCCACATCATTTGTCTGGAATAACCATTTCAATGCATATTTCCCACAAATGTGAGTGTCCAAAATTTGTGTCAATTTATCTTTGTCATGTCCTTGCGTCGCAGTGCGATGTGTGTGGCTCTACATAACACTGTCATGAGTACATGCCTCCACTTGTGTGGGGCCACATAGCGTTCAACTCATCAATTCTTGACGCTGCAAGGAAATCCCAGTATTGACCTCACAATATCTATTCGTGCACCTCTTCTGTTCACTCTGCCACGGCTTACATCCTTCATATATTCCGCGTCGATTTCGTCTCTAATTTCTTCTATCTCGAACTCTTGCCTCTTCAAAGTATACATCGTTCATTCTCATCTTGCCTCGTCGTGGTCCTCGTATATTTCTGAAACTTGTTCAATCTGCTTCTCTCTCTCATCTTCATCGCTGGAGCATGACCCATCCGGGCAGGACAAGCTGAGACACGCCTTACATTGACACTGGGCGCTGCCGTCTGCGGGCGGGCGCCGGCATTCGTCTCGAACTATTTCGATGCCATACTGTGTGAGGGCGGATCATTCTTAGCCACTGTCTCATCGTCTCTCCTCTATCCCCCCTCATTGACAGCCCTATCCGATACATTATCAGCTTGGTCACTGCACGATCTCCTCTTGACTCAGTACTTCCATATTGTGCGATATGGCAATATATCATTCACACGTTTGCACGGTATTCACTTACATCTTGATAGTAGTCTCCGCCCTCTGCCGGATCCCTCCTCATAGAAGGGTGAATCTGCGCGAACCTTCACGTCCGGACTCATAATCGTGCGAAAATCCGCAACAATAATCGTTCGTGTTGTGCCTAGCCGCGCGATATAATTGTTATGCCACTCTCCGTCAGATATGGTCGAGCATACGCGTGTCCGCAGTTCGCTGGCGGATTAGGCTTCCTTGTTCCTCAGTACACCAACGATGAATCGTAGCCGATTCTTCTCCCGCGAAACAGTCGAGCGTCGCCACGAGCTGTCCATGCTTACTGCTCATCACCTCGTCTCGTTCACGTCCGCTGCTGCTCGTCGGCTGCCGCAAACTCGCCCGCTCCGTCTGCATCGTTGGCCATGGGCCCTCGTTCAACATGTCAACACTGTCAGCCGCTGCCGCGCTGTCATGATGTGCGACGGTCGTCGTCGGCACCAACGTCACGTGCCCGATCTTACCATCAGAAGGTTGGGGAGGAGTCGTTTCAATAAGCCCGGATCAGTGTCCGGTGTGTTTGACAAAGTCGTGTGTAACTGCTCGCATGAAACTGCACAGCTTTCGGTGCGGCGCGGGTAATCGTGCATGGGGGTGCGCGGGTGGCGTGGGGCATAGTTTGCCACATGTCATGCATTTACAATGATCAGGGGTTAGACCTCACACCCTCGTACGGGCGACGCTAGCTATTTTACGCGCGATCACAATGGCCCATTTCACCCCATTAGCCATGAAATAACGTTGGCGTCCATGAAAGTTGAGAACTTCATAATCGGCAAGTACAAAAACACGTGGAATTATCATCATACTAATTATAACATTTCATGCCAGTAGCAGTAGTATATCGACGAGGTTGTGGTTCTTAGTAGTACATTATAATTTCTTTCGCAGCTTGCATTCGTAGGGCGCTGAGTCATGTGTGAAAACCAGTTCGCCGCTGAAAACTTCGGCGATCACGCAGAATGCGGCCATGTTCGTAAACGATGGCCGAAGACTTGTAGATGCTGTTTCCAGTATATGACTCATGGCATGTTTGCAGCACGAGGTTGAAAGCGTGACTGCCTCTGATGAGTGGTCCAGCAGCATCTCCTTATCAACATCGCCTGCATGAGCGATGCACTTGCAACCACCACAGAAGCACTGTCCGCCCCAGAACTCTTCTGGCGAGAACACCTATCGTCTCTTGCGGTGCATACAATACCTCTATACAGAACTCTACCAGATATGCTTCCTGTAAGTGCTAATTCAATTTCTATTGTCACTCTACACGCGATAGTAGTAAAAAGATGAGGATGAAATTGTGCAGCAGTGATAGTATTTAATCGTCAGGCATACTCATTCAATGATCTGTCACCTTTTTCCGATGTCTTATAGAGCTCCAGTGATCTCCACGAGTGTGGGCAGCCTCCGGGCCCAACGTGAAGCCGACGTCACGCGTCACGTGATATGGGCGCAACGCGTCACGTCGATACCGGGCAGGGTAACCGTGGCCTAGGCAGCCTAGCAGCGCCAGCAGGCAGCGAGAGGTGCGAGTCAGAACTGTGTCTTGTGCCATAGGCGTGGATAGCTTTGGAGTGAGGCAGCGCTGTTGTCATAACCGCCCGTAGCGGGTGTGCTGCATGACTAGTGAATTCGAGTTGAAAGGGAAACGCTGTGCTCAAAGAGAACGAACGGTGTTCGTGGCTAGAAGTAGTACACTTGATAACAAGCCAGCGATATTACATAGCCGAGCACAACCGAGACCATTAATAAGACAAGCGCAACTTAAACGGAACTACAGGCTGAGTACGTCATGAAAGAAAGATGGCAAGGAGAGACGATAAGAGATGAGTAGAGATAGAGGAGGTGATGTAGGTGAGCTAAGATGAGCAATCAACGAAAGAGATAGAACGAAGTGTCTGGATGTGCTAGGGAGGAAGCTGGCAGAGTAGAGAGAGCGCGCATATCACCGGCCTGTGGGTAGACGCAAGAGTGAGAGGTTAGGAGAGAGCGTAGATGTAGCTTATGCGGGGTTGGCGGGTTGCTGAAAACACGCTAGGGCAGTAGTAGAGCATGGGAGAGGGAGGGAATAGATTCGAGCAGTGCACGCACGAGACAGGGAGGAGTGTACTTGAGGCAGAGAGAGCAACGGAGAATAGATCGCTGGGTGGCAGAGGCATGTGGCCAGACAGAAAAGAGTGAGAGCAGAAGAGTGTTACAAGAAGAGGGAGAGAGGGAAAGAGAAGAAAGCAGAAAGACCCAGTAAGTTTTCAAAAGTATGGGTGGTGAGTATTAGTGAGGGGCAGAACTCGCCATAATTTGGTTAATGGACTGGCGATTTGACTATTCGCTGGATGTTTTCCGGCTACCCAAATTTAAAGTTCATGTCAGTATGTATCGGAATTATGTTTTATACAATGACAAGCCGACAGAAGAGAAGATATTTGCCGATACCAAATGTCCACACACTTTAGGAACGCCGATATATAAAGGTAAGTCCCAATGTGCATATCAGTCATGAGAAGAAGTTGTTCGAAATGGGACGTATAGGTACATGAATAAGGCACAGAGAACGTAGGCGCACGACTAGTTGGCAGGCATACAGGGCGTGGAGCACGGGCGCTCAGTGAACCGTCATAGTTTAGAGCAAATAGTTGTGCGCTGGCAGCGCTGTACTGTCGCGTGATGACTATTGTAAAAGGATGGTTTTAAAGTATCGCGTGTCGTGCAGACGCTTAGCATGCATATGAAAGTGAATATGAAACGGGACCTACCTTACGGACGACATCACCAGCATCATAGTCTACGTCATAATACATATCGTCTTCTGTACTGATCAAATGCCAATTAATACATGAGTAAGTTTCAAATTTGTTTCTTATCACCAACGTGAGACATAAAGTAGGAGTGCCAGCCGTGAACATGTTATGCGGAGAGAGCAAACATCAACTATCCGGCTGGAAATGCATAATTTGTAATACTGAAAGCCAGAGGTTGGCTGGAGGCCGAGGAACGTTGTTCACAAACAGTTTAACATACTCCAGGACTCAAAAAAGAACGCACCAACCGGCGTGAAGTACGTGAAGTAGGCGAGCGGACGTGCCAATCGCTGGCATCAGCATGTTCGGAGAGAGAATAGTATTGCCTGGACTTACTGGCACTGGACAGAGAGACGCGACGCATGCAGCGAAGCAAAAAGAAACAAGTACGTCCAGGCACCGAGGAGCTGCTGCAGACAATGAGTGTCTATCGACGAAAAACAAGCAAATTGAACTACTGCGATAATGAAATAACAGAAAGAACATCCTAGCTACGTATTCACGAACAGCTTTCAATCGAACTATCGGCGAGGTAAAGGTATAGGAGCGGTGGGCGCCGTGGATAGAAGGGTTATGGTATGGAAGGTGCACGCCCCTCAGTTCACATGAAGGAGTAGTAAGTATGGGTGTTCGTCTAAGCTATATCGGTATTTAGCTTGCGAGTTAAAGTGTGCCTGTGATTATAACTTCATTATTTGATTATATCAGCATTTCTGTTTTGGGCTGGATATGTAGGAGGAGCAATGAGCTGTTCGATAAACTTTGACAGATTCGAGGACGGTCGCACGATCATTTGTCATCAATAACCATTTCATGCAGATTTCGGACGATGAAGATGTGAGATGTCGACAAGATTATGGTCCAATGATTGTGATGAGGCTCCGTAACCGCGCTATATTCGAGGTTATGAGGAAGACTCGAACGGCGCTAACGGAGTCGCCACGCGTTGATTCCGTGACACGCTCGTGGGCCAGCGCGATTCTTCAAACGTTAACTGAAGGGAGGCGCCACTTAAACGTTATCCGGGGGCGTCACCCTACTCCTGATTTCTACGTCGAATCTTCCGCACACAGCGCACGTCTCCTGCCGCCTAGCACCCTGAGCCCCCCAGAAATATGAGAATTCGGTGCGCATACGCGCTTTCTTCTTCGAGTCGCGGTACCACAGCCTCATAATGTTGACTCTCGCTATGCTCGTGGCATGGTCAATCTCGCCAAACTTCTCACTGCTACGTATTACGCAGGCCAATACCCTCGGAATCGGTTCTGATGCTCGCGGCTGGCCAGGGGTGCCTGGTTCACGGATCAGGTGCTTGTTACCGTTCATAAAACCGATGCTCTAAGTTTCTCTAAGTTTTCCGCCCACTAGAGCTGACTGCCGGCATCGCGACCTCCAGGAGAGAGACCGAGAGACCAGTAACCAGGTCAGCGAGAGGTCTTGCAAGATAGCGTAAGAGAGAGCGGACGGAACTCTGATAACTCGGACGAGACTCATCCAGCTAAATGAGAGTAACGCAAGCATGGGCTAGGAGGAGGAAAACGGTTCCGGGCGAACGTCGAAAGACGCACGAGAAGAAGATGTGAGTAGAAACTCAAATAGCCAGAGAAACGGCACTGCGAGTGTTGCCTAGCGAAGGTTCGAGAAGCAGTCAGGAGACAGGAGAGAGCAGGCTTCCGTGATCGTGATGTCAGTTGGCAGACCGTGTTACCTGATGGGCTTGGAGGGAGTATGTGGCAAGTGGGGTAAAAGGTAGGTGAGACCCATGCACCTGAGACGCCATACCACCCTCTCTCGTTCATATGCGCGTGCAAGCTCGGCACGGGTAGAGGGATGACGCTAGAAAGTCTGGAGACACTACTATGGCGTATCTAGCAGATTCAACTCTCGTTGACCTGTCGCGCACTTCACTGCGCTGACGCTAATGACTCGCTGGTATACGCCTGTCTAGAAACGCCGACTTGCGGAATCATCTCTCTCTGCATGGACACGATCTTCGTCCCTTTACCACACCCGGAATGCGGTTTCCGCAAACCGGAAATCCGCGGAATACTGAACTCGACGCGTCACCCCTGTCATCGGTCCGTGCCTCGTCGACTCCCTCTGTTCCCTCCGGCGCCGGGAACGTTCGTGATCTGGCGGCTTGGTGCGGAGAGAGTCCTGATCCCGCTATCTTTTCGCGACTTGAGCTACTGTCTGTGACAGTGGGTGACCATGCTGAGCCCGTCATGTATAGCCCATGGTGTTTCTTAAGCGTTTTCACACTGTATCACGATGTTTCCGCATCTGCGTGTGTGGCATCGTTGCTTTTGTTAGATAATTCGTCAGCCGGATGCATCGTATTCACCATTATCAACAGTCATTGCAAAAATTCTCTTTGCAGAGTGTCTTGTACTACGAGGACTGCTCGCTCTGAGGGCTTTACTGTTTCAATTGGCAAGTTCTCCTGCGTAGGCTGTCGCCGTAATAAACCAACGTTCTGTGGCCTGCCGATATCTGTACACGTTGAAACGCATATAATTGAGATTTGTTTGTTGAGATATTTATATGTAAAAATTACCGGATGTAAGTATTGTACTTCACTGTTTATTGAATAGCATGAATATTTATAGCGAATGAGAGAACAAATATTTCACAAAAACGGACGCGGACAAGAGATACCAGCGGGACATCTATCGCCGTCATGCCGCTACCAACGCTAATAAGGTGATGTGTTTGTTCTTCACGTATTAATAATGAAGAGGGTGATAATTCAACGGTGCTATACATACATATATATGTGTGTGTGCGTGTGTGTGTGCGCGTGCGTGCGTGCGTATGTGTGTGCGCGCTCGTGCGTGCGTTAGTGTGTTTCAGATGAGTGAGGGAGTGAGGTGGAGAGAGAGGGAAGGGAAGGAGAGAGAGGGAGGGTGGACGTCAGAAGGAATTTCTTTCTTCTGATTCAATTCCCCTCGTATCGCTTTCATGTGTCATAACGACCACCCCTCTTCAAGCGTGACTTCGGAGAGTAAAATCTTCTCTTGCACACTGCTCAGGGTGGCTGGTCAAAGTCTAACCATGGGCGCCAGATAGTACGCAGGTACAAAGTGGCACCACCGTCGCTACTCGGAATTACCAACCACCAGGGGGCGTTGTCAGAATGGCGACCAGCGCCTTTAGTCCTGATTCAACCTCGGATTGCTTCTAGTCCTAACTTAGCGATTGTCCCTCGTCCAACCAACACTGACGACAACAACCGTTCTCCTTACAACAACCTCCAACAAGTTCCGTTTCTCCCAAGTCAGTTGTCGGTTCACTCTACCTACAAGTGCTTAACCTTGTAGTGTTCACCAATGGCTGTAATCTTCCGTCTAAAGCACTAAAATGTGCTGCTGGACCCCGTTAGGGGGTGCTCACAGCACTCCCCTCACACCCGCCCTCCTCGTTGACGGTTGCTGATAATCGCATTATATACTTGTAACTCAGTAGTTTCTACCCTCCCTCCCCGTTAACCCATTCCTGGATCCGCCACCAGGGTGGGTCAGCTAGGATACTAGTCAGTATCAGTACTGTAGCCTTACCTAATTTAAAGCTACAAGCTAACAAGAAGCCTGTGAGCAGATGCGACAGAGTTCTACAGGTAGTTGTAAGCTCATAGTAGGTAACTCAGCGATCGTGAGATGAAACCGCGAGCGAGAAAAACGACGCGTAAGAAGTAAATATAACGCAGCCTCACTACATCGCCGTCGCTAAAATATCCCTCCCTCCCCACCCCTCTATCCCCGCCCTCTCTCCGCACCCCTCTATCCCCGCCCTCTCTCCCCACCCCTCTATCCCCGCCCTCTCTCCCCACCCCTCCATCAGTGACCTTACCAGCCCCGTAGGCGAGCACGCCTATCGCGCACAGTTTAGTCTCAGAAAGATGCCGCCGCCGTCAGAAGACAACTTCCCGAGATTCCAAAAGAAGAACGCGGCAAAACTGAATGACTTATCGGGCCACGGCGCTCTCCTTTGTACTGGCAACCCTACACAACCTGCTCACCAAAACGTAAAAATATATTGGTTCCGGTATATGTCCGACGCGGTTACACGCATTTGCATTTTAATACGCTGATTCATTGTGATAATATCTGCTGCGGATTGGAGAAGGCAAATGGGGCGAGCACCCGTCGGAAGATATCTTCAAGATTTTTACGGTAAATCTAGCCTAAGTCACCGTCCATCGGGAAATTATGATGAACACAAATCGTAAATATTCAAACGTGCGTTCATTATGGATTCCTGATTTTTGAGTAGGGCGGGGCACAAGGTCAAAGGTCATAGAGGTCAGCAGGTCACTGCGTTATATCCCGAGTCCCGACAGGTATCGTTCACGCTAGCACGTGTAGTAGATGGATACCACAATCAAGAAACGGATCCACACACAGAAACACACGCACTCACGCACGCACGCGCGCGCACACACACGCACGCACGCACGCACGCACGCACACACGCACGGACGGACGGACGCACGGATGCACGCACGTACACAGAGACTCCCTACACAGGCTGTACTTGTACTTGTACTGTACGTATATCTTCGCACGTCGTACGTATTCCTTTGCTGTACGCGTGTATACGCGCAGAGTTTCAGAGCTGTCACTATTAAACGTAGTGCCATCTCTACCATTGTAATGAAGCAAATTCAGCCATGCTCATTCATAAGAAATTACACCGGCAGATTCGGTGACAGGGACTGGCCTCGGGCGACTAATCACTCACGGACTTCACTAGTGCCAAGGCAGCCCACGCAGTAGGACAGTGATCACTCCCCCCTCCCTATTGAAAGTAAAGAAAGTGATCCATGTTATGTTGACCAAACGCGTGACAGACTTAAGTCACGTGGTTCGGGAAAATCTGAATAAAAAGCCCCGCTTTAGAGCAGAGGGAGAGTCGCCTTCGCTAGATTGTGAGGATGGTTTCGTCTTTGCATTGACTTGTTTGCTTGTATTATATGTGTCTGTAAACTACTTTGAGTCTACCTTGAGTCTGTGAACTGTTTTAAGACTGTAAACTACTTTGAACTGCTAAACTTGAGTGTTGAGAATTGTGTATGTGTTATCGTCTAGTTAAGGCGACGAACTTGTACGCGACATTTGCCCCTAGAGGGATTATAGTAATTATAGTTGTTGGTAAAGAAAAATAGACCTAGCGTTGTACATTACATCTTGTTGCTGGCATACATATCTACGTTCTCTCTATTAATCGTGCTATCTAATGGTAACCTCTTACACGCGCCAACGACACTATACGACACGAGCCTCATCACACAATGACGGGCGGCATTAGTGCGGTTATACATACATTCCCTCTACTAGAGACCTCTACCGAGGTGTGCGCCAAGCGACTGCTGAGACCATTCCAACAAAGGCGGCGGGTATATTGCGCATAGACATGTATGAGGTTAAGGCCTAAAAGAAGTAGGGAGGGAGAGAGGGTGGGGAGAGAGGGAGAGAGGGCCAGAGGTAGAGAGGGAGTGAGTGAGTGAGTGAGGGAGAGAGGGATGGATGGAGGGAAGGAGGGAGTGAGTGAGTGAGGGAGGGATGGAGGGAGTGAGTGAGTGAGTGAGTGAGTGAGTGAGTGAGTGAGTGAGT
>NW_014577683.1:146993-164162 GCF_000485595.1 Priapulus caudatus
GAGAGAGAGAGAGAGAGAGAGAGAGAGAGAGAGAGATTCCCTCGCCATGCATAGCATACTACTGACCATACATCCCTCGACGAAACAAGTGCGATCGTCATGGATAATTTATCAAGTACGCGATCAGTAGCAGTAGCAGACGACAGTGACGCGTGCATACCAAGCGCTGCTGCTACTGCCGCTGCCACCGATACTGCTGCTGATGTGGTTGCTGCCGCTGCCACCGCTACTGCTGCTGTTGCTGCTGCTGCTGCTGCTACTACTACTGTTGTTGCTGCTGCTGCTAATGTTGCTGCTGCTGATGCTGCTGTTTCTGCTGCTGCTGCTGTTTCTGCTGCTGCTGCTGCTGTTTCTGCTGCTGCTGCTGCTGTTTCTGCTGCTGCTGCTGCTGCTGAGAACGCTATTGAATGTCAGACAAGTAACACACGCATCGGTGCCTCCACGCACATCAATGCGCAACGTCCTGCAAATAAGCGCATCAATGTCACCAAAGCAAAGCATGAGATCCATCGGTTTTTCACCCAAACAAAATTTATCACAATTTTCACGCAAACCACGCGTGCATTCGTTTCAACTTCGCGTCAGCTGCCGCGCTCACGCATTTATATGTTCGCGTTTACGTGAAAAACAAAGAGCACGGTTAGACGCGTTCACATTGAGACAGACTAAGAACCGAAGAAACAGCTGCGTAGTAAAACAGTGCGAGGTAAGATCTCCATTATTCCTCAGTAATGGCGAGAGATTTAGAGAGAGAGAGAGAAAGAGAGAGAGAGAAAGAGAGAGAGAGAAGAGAGAGAGAGAGAGAGAGAGAGAGAGAGAGAGAGAGAGAGCGAGAGAGATAGAGAGCGAGAGAGATATAGGGCGAGAGAGATCTAGAGACGGAGAGAGAGATAGGGCGAGAGAGATCTAGAGACGGAGAGAGAGATATGAGAGACTGATACGGGGAACGATAAGGAGAAAGAGGAAGAGATAGAGAGCGAGAGATAAAGACAAAGAGGCGGCGAGAAAGGGTAGAAGCCAAGCACCGATCGATCGATGGGCTGGCTTCACACAATAAGCATTTACAGAAGGTAACTAACACGCACGACTATGTTATTGCTACTCAGCCAAATCACAAATCACCCACACACGCGCGCGCATCGTACTACACACCCGCACACACACACACACAGATCTACCCGCACACCCATCCACCTACACACCCATCCGAAAATACTTTCCGTAATTGACTAATGAAACTTACCGTCGACGTAGTTTCAACAAAATCAACTGATCGGCGAGGCGGATAGGGGAAGGGGAAGGGAAGGGGAGGGGAAGGAGAGGGAAAAGGGGGTGGGGAGGGAGAGGGGAAGGGAGAGAGGGAGGGAGAGGGAGATAGATAAGATGGAAAAGAAAGGGGGTGGATGATGGTGATAGAGCCGAGGGAGAACGAAAAGGGAGGTGAAAATACGTATAGACAAAGCAGGAAGGAAACTAAGATGGCGAAACTCAGGAGAGAAATGCGAATATACTTTATTTTAAATACATAGCTATACATTTTCGATGACAACTTCTGTTCCAATTATCCGCCTCTGAAACGAAATTTTAACGAATTTTCCCCCAAATCTTCTTTCACGAGATTCTCACGTAAACTTATTTAGAACGCAAACGAAGCTGAAAGGCTGCATAAGAACTTTTCACCATGAAAACGTCAAACGACGAGATTGTGACAAAACCGCCAAATTAACATTAATTTTGCACAGGGGAGAGATAGTGATCCGCTAGAGGACGGCTCTGATTGGCTAATTTTGTCTCTTGTTTATTTTATTTTTTTTATTATTTTTGGCTAATTTTGTTTTATTTTAGAATTAGGGATAGGGTTAGGGTTAGGGTTAGGGTTAGGATTAGGGTTAGGGTTAGGGTTAGGGTTAACTGGTTAAAAACTGGTAACTATGTTTCAACATATTTCTATAATCACTATCTCTCCCCTGAGACCTAATAAATTAACATTAATTAATTACTATTAACATCATTAATATTATGTTATATATTTCCCTAATTCTATTTAGAATCTGTCATCACAGCACGCGTGTGAAAAATTTGGTGGTTCCATCATGATAGGAGTAATCCGCTTGCTAAGCAGTTCTGCTTCTACGATTACTTCGCACGGGTCGCCACGGAAACTCATTCGTCCGCCTCCCGGGAAATCCGGCGAAGTCAGTTCAGCATCACTTCTCATAATTAGCGCGGAGTAGCAATGTCCACTGAGGCGCGAGGCTACGTCACCGCTAACGACGGGACTCGCTTTGTTGTCACGGCTGCGGTGATGCTGCACTTCTGACTCCCCGCTCGGGCGACGGGATGCTGAACGGATTTAATCCTCCCGAGAATCTCTGAATTCCAGCTGCGATAGCAAGATGATGTAGGTGACATCTGTGAGCAGGGCTGCATCTGTGAGCAGGGCTTCATCTGTGAGCAGGGCTGCATCTATGAGCAGGGCTGCATCTGTGAGTAGGGCCTGCATCTGTGAGCAGGGCTGCATCTGTGAGCAGGGCTGCATCTGTGAGCAGGGCTGCATCTGTGAGCGGGGCTCCATCTGTGAGCAGGGCTGCATCTGTGAGCAGGGCTGCATCTGTGAGCAGGGCTGCATCTGTGAGCAGGGCTCCATCTGTGAGCAAGGCTGCATCTGTGAGCAGGGCTGCATCTGTGAGCAGGGCTTCATATGTGAGCAGGGCTGCATCTGTGAGCAGGGCTGCATCTGTGAGCAGGGCTGCATCTGTGAGCAGGGCTGCATCTGTGAGCAGATCTACAGATTTGCTTCATTGAGTTGCCAGCTTTCACTCACAGCCTCCTGCCAATATCAGCCAGCCATTGAAAATGAAGCCAGATGTTTGCTCCCTCTCTCCCCATCATCATGCGGCTGGCTTCACTTCAATTGCAATTTTTCCACTTCGCGTGCTGCCGTTAGTGAACTATCAAATGATGATGATGACGATGGCGATGACGATTACAGCGATGATGATGTAACTACTGCTGCTGCTGCTGGTGTTGCTAACTACTGCTGCTGCTGCTGGTGTTGCTAACTACTGCTGCTGCTGCTGTTGGTGATACTGCCGGTGCTACTATAGGTAACTTTTACTGGTACTAATACTAGTGCTACTAATGCTGCTGTTGCTACTGCTGCTGCTGCTGCTGCTGCTGCTGCTGCTGCTGCTACTGCCGATCCTGTTGCTGCTGCGGTCGCTGTTGCTGAAGAATTGATTCTGAATACGGTATTAGCCCAGACGTAGCAGATTGCAGTCTGCAGCCATTTGAAATGATGCCAACACAGGCGAGTGTTGGCGAATCGATATTGTCTAATTGGAATGCGATGAAGTTGAATTGCGCAGTTAGAAGTCATAATTTCAGCCGAGATTTTTGTTGTGCGAGTGTTTCTGACAAGCGCGCACGCACGCACGCAGCGAATAGTAGAAGAATGCGTAGGCTGCCATGGTGCAATTGCTGTGTAAGTATATGTCTCATTCCGATGAACGCCTTTTTACAGATAGCGTTGCTGCCTGCCTAAGGGCTGATTGTTGTGATAGGCGACTGTCTCGCTATTGCGGCCCAACATTGCTGTACATGCCAGCTTAATATTTAATAGCAGAAAGAGCAGCAGTAGCAGCAACAGCAGTAGCAGTAGCAGTAGCACCAACAGCAGCAGCAGCAGCAGCAGCAGTACGAATAGCAGCAGTCTCCGTTAATAATTGCACTGGTTGAGTTCATTTCGTCCGGGTTTCCTGCCGTGTTTTTATACAGAATTTTGCTTGTTAGTGACGTTTCTCACGTGCGCGCAGAAATAACGCGAATATCAAATAAATATGCATTTGCTTTGAATGTTCTCCCGGGGCGAAAAAGCGCGAGAGAGAGAGCGCGGGAGGAGGGAGCGAGGCAAACAGGGAGACAGACAGGATGGAATAGAGACAGAGGGCGAGGGAGAGAGACTTTTCCTCTACTCATTGTCTACATCCTCAGATCTCCTTTCAAGCGGGAACTCCAAACGCTAATTGCTAAAATTAATTAATCTCTGGAGCCGTGCTCCGGGAACAATTACGCCCAATTAGGATTTCAGCTATTCATTATCAACTGCGAAAACGGAGCGAGAAATACGGAGATGCGTAATCATGACAATTACGTCACGACGTTCATCGTGCCACCAATTAAAACCAAGAGATTTATATATTAAACCGCGACGAGTAGCATTAGTACTATTACTCGAATTAATGAACCGCTACTAAATAGAACAATGAGTATTTTAATCACCACTGTGCGTTTCTTCCGCAGGATAAGCGGCTGCACTTCTATAGATGGCGCGAAGGCTCTCTCTCTCTATCTCTCTCTCTCTCTCTCTCTCTCTCTTTCTCTCTCTCTCTCTCTCTCTCTTTCTCTCGCTCTCTCTTTCTCTCTCTGGTACAGAGAGAGGTCCTATATCAGTGTATAGAGTCCGTATGTAAGTGTCTGGGGCACAGTAAGAAGACAAGTACTTTCTGTATCATAAAAAGGTTCCCTCTGTAACACTTCCGCAGGTTTCGCTGTAGCATAGAGAGAAGAGCTATAGTGTTCGTATATAAGTCTCTGTAGCACAGGCACCAGACCTTTCTGTGGAATATAGAGGTTTCCTCGCTAGCATAGAGAGGTCCCCTCTGCAACCCAGACGATTGAACCGTTTCAATAATAAAATGATGCATGGTGAATAAACATACACAAATTATATTTATTACCAATCTGTGTTTGTGTATATCGCCTAATAATTACACGGTACATGCCGTTCGATTGCTTCTCTGCAACACACAATGTCACTGCGCGCACGCCACTGCATGTGCACAAACTCACAGGAAGATATCCAGAGAGACATGATACAAGATTGCGTGGTACAGCTTTGCTGTTGATCCTGAGCGCTGCGCGCGGATGAGACGCGCAGTTCCGCGGGATATGCGCACGCGACCGCGGGGATGTTTAAGTATGAAGAGCTGTCCGCAGTGGAGACGTGCGCCAAATTCGAGACCCGGCGCACGTCTCCACAGCGGTCAGCGGATGGTCTGTAGTTTTAGAAGATAACAATGAAGACTTTGTTCTAAAAAGAACTATCGGCGGCTAAATAAGAGCAATATACAGACCTTTGAATTTCTTGACTAGTCAGTCAAAGGGCTTGTTGGGGGTCCATTATGCAGAGCTTCCAATTCAAATGGCCCATGAAACTGTCAAGTGGAATTGTGTTTTTCGGAACCCCAAAGAAAATGTCTCCCTCTTACATGCACCCCCTCCCTGATCAATCACGCATTCAGGCGTAAACAATAACAGAGATGAAATTGTGTTGAGTTTATGGCTCTTGGCGCACGTGCATTGACGTACAAGACTGATGAAACGGCTCAAGGATAGAGAGCATGGTTGTGAGAGCAAAGCCGATGTGTTATGCTACATAGTTCTCAATCTCGCCATGCTCTCTATCCTTGTACCACAGGCGGCTTGGAACGTCTCAATAAAAATAAATCTTCACACAATTTATCACAATGATCGACCGCCTGTCTGCAAAATAGGTGAACGTATGTGAAACATATACGGTTAGTACTTACTGTGACATATCCGTAACTAACTGACACCACTAAATTGATAAAATGTTGTATGCACCTCAAGAAATGTGAGAAATTACGAGGTTATCATCGCAGAACTCCCGAACACCGTACGTCACAAAGCTATAATATATTATGTAAACAAACACGCGGGTTGCGAGGTGCCTGCCTCCGATATCCATTTCGAGGCCCGCTAAGCATAAAGTGCCAAGCATAAAGTGCGCGGGCAAGACGTCACAAACACAGCTACGTTCATTGGCTAAAACAATCGAGTAGCGCGGTTAGGGATTTTCGGAATTATTTAATTTTAAGAAAAACTTCAATGTTCAATGAATGACGCACCCGTTCACTTCCGAAAGCGGGTAAAAATGCCTAATTTTTCTCACTTCGGTGCGAAATGCATCGGCCGGGCCTTTCATTATTTACGAAAAGCAAACAGTCTCGCCAAACACCTACACGCAGTAACGGGTCAAGTCGTTGACGCCCCATTTCATGCCCATCAACGAAGAAGGCGGGGCTTATTCTGATTACGGAGATGCCAAAACTCAACAGAAAGACGTAGCGCAGTGCGCTAAACGGCGTGCTATTTTCGTTTTTGTGCCAAACTCTATCGTAGGAAACCGTTCTAGCCTAGCAGAATGCCCTAGTTCCTGAGATCGGCGATTTGGTACTGTGATGGGTCCCCACCCGAAGCTGTACCTTAATTAGAGAGAAGAGACTGCTGCATCACAGCATGGATGCACCACATAAGAGCGACTGAAGTAACGAGCCTCTCTGCATGGTTTCACTATGGTCGTGTGCGTTCAGCGGTGTTGCTTCTATACGAATGGCGGCTTAAGGGTAGGGAAGGAGGGTTATGGGTAGAGAGGGTTATGGTTAGGGAAGGCGGGTTATGGGTAGAGAGGGTTATGGTTAGGGAAGGCGGGTTATGGGTAGGGAGGGTTATGGTTAAGGAAGGCGGGTTATGGGTAGGGAGGGTTATGGTTAAGGAAGGCGGGTTATGGGCAGGGAGGGTTATGGTTAGGGAAGGCGGGTTATGGTTATGAGGGCAGGTTAGGGGTAGGGACGGCGGGTTAGGGAAGGCAGCTTATGGTTAGGGTTAGGGGTAAGGGTTCGAGAGCGGCTTGCCAGAGGGTCAGGGAGGGCGGCTTAGGGTCAGGGAGGGCAGTTTATGGGTAGGGAGGGTGGGTTAGGGAGGGTGGGTTAGGGTTAGGGTAGAGACTGCACATTTCCGCTTCAAAATTTGCCAAATTCCGTTTCGGAGATTACTAAATTCCATTTCAATTCCGTTTTACATTTTTACATTTTAATTCAGAAATAATTAAAATTAAGTGAAAACACTGATGGATGCCTGTTTTTTTTTTTGTAATTTTTTTTGGATCTGTAATTTCTTTTGGAGGGTTAAAGTGATGAATGTAAGATAAGTTTTCATAATCATTTTGTGTGTGTTGGGAGTGATTTGAGCTGTTTTAAAGGTTATTTTGTGTTTTGGGACGTTATTTTTGGTGAAATTGGTGATTCCGTTTCAGAGGTTCCGTTTCACATTCCGTGATTTCCGTCCGTTTTCATGGAAATGTGCAGTCTCTATTAGGGATGGCAAGTTAGTTTTTCATGATCATCTCTCGTCGTTGGTTGAAGTTATGGGGAGAAAATTCCCCTCTGAACGAATTATGCAACAAAATTAGTCAGATAAAAATCGTTAGGCGAATATCCATAGTTGAAATTGAAAGGAAATCCAAGGTACCTAAAATTATTGAGAAAACCTGGTTGAGGCAAGAGAACTAACAGAGACGTAATTACACTTAAAATTACACGAAACATTAGCGCTACTAACGTAATTCATGCCAAAAAATTTCCCATAGCTTAGATTAAATCTAACAAAAAATTCCAATCAGGTAAGAAAAACAATATTGAGGTGAAAGCGTGCGAAATACAGACAAATGGTGAAATGAGAAATGATTTTAATCACTCAAAACTCAAAAACTTTATACGTTAAAGTTATAAATTACACAAATGCACAATTTGGACATTACACACTAGGTGGTGTCGCGACCTGCCAGCCCGAAACAACAGGTGCGTGAGTTTAACATGAGTCAGCAGCATTGATATCTATATATACTAACTTTGTGTTCGTATATATATACGATATATATTATATATATATATATATATATATAGATAGATATAGATATATCAAGCCCCAGTGTGCAATCTTCGAAGAAGGCAACCAGGCGAAATCCCCAAGAAAACAACACAAGGAAAACTTCATGTATAATAACGAATTACTTCTTTTATTTTCGAATCCGTCTTTCGACTTAACTTATATATCTGTGAACAATCCGCCCGTCCGTACGTCACAGACCCCACACTGAGCGGCCACTTATGTACACGCACACACGCACGCACAAACACACGCACGCACAAACACACACACACACACGCACGCACGCACGCACGCACGCGCACGCAGGCACGCACACGTGTGAACGAGCAGATAATTAGCGGAGACGAGCAATGACCTCGCTGTCCTAGTTATATAACTAATTCAGCTTCCTGCAGCTGCCGCATCACAGCAGAAGCTGGAGCTCGCTCTCGTTACACTAATTGCTCTATTTGTTATCTAATATCTAAGAGCGCCGAAAGACCCGGGCACTTATCAGAAAGGCCAGCTTGTGTGAAGACTGGGTGGTTACTTACAGTGAGACTGAGTGGTTACTAAGAGTAAGACTGGGTGGTTACTTACAGTAAGATTGGGTGGTCACTTAGAGTAAGACTGGGTGCTAACTTACATTAAGACTGGGTGGTTACTTACAGTAAGATTGGGTGGTCACTTAGAGTAAGACTGGGTGCTAACTTACATTAAGACTGGGTGGTTACTTACAGTAAGACTGGGTGGTTACTTACAGTAAGACTTCGTGGTCTCTTACAATAAGACTGGGTGCTAACTTACAGTAAGACTGGATGGTCTCTTACAATAAGACTGGGTGCTAACTTACAGTAAGACTGGATGGTCTCTTACAATAAGACTGGGTGCTAACTTACAGTAAGACTGGGTGGTGGCGTAGACCTGAGATGCAGGCTATGTCGTCACGTGCCGTCATCCAGTCCTGGTTAGTTCCCAGTCACTCGCAGATGGCTAGGCCAGAGCTGGATAAGTCACAGCTCGTAGATCACAGCAGGGTCACTCACAGCTGGACAGGTCACAGCTTTGGAAAGTAACGGCTGGCTCACTCACAGGTGGGTACGTAATGCAGATCTCGGCCACACACAGCTAGATAGGTAATATCTCCTGGTAATATAGAGCTGGGCCACACACAGTGGGGTCGCTCACGACTGGGCAGTGAACAGCCAGAATCCCTCAAGGCTGGATCTCACCCACACAGTAGTTGACAGATGCCAGCTGCAACAGAATTACTGACAATTAGACTACATACATCGACAAAAACGTATAAAAAGAGTGCAGCAGCAAATGACTGCATGCTGCAACAGGGTGCTGAGGTTACATGATATGAGGGAGGAGGATGATTAGGACAGAGGAAGACGAAGGGATATGGGTGTGAAGAAGAGGATCAAGAGGAGGAGATCAAGAAGATGGAAGAAGAGCGTAGGAGCGAAGGAGCGTATACAGCAGAAACAATGAGGTGAAGCAGAGAGAAAGAGGAGGGGGGAAGAGGAGACAGGGGAAGACGATGACAAATACGAATAAAAAGAGGAGTTGGAGGAGTTGGAGGAGAAGGGAGAGGGGGAGGAGGAGGAGGAAGAGGAGGAGGAGGAGGAGGAGGGACAAGAGAAGGTGAAGAGAGGGCAATGCGGATGACAACCAATCATAACTGAAGCCCAACCTAACATATGAGCGACACATGCCGGCTACATTTTGCACTGACACTCTTGTCAATTATTACGTATTACACCGGAGCAAAATCAATGGAACAAGACCGCCTGCAATAACAACTGCAGACGTGAATCACACTCCTGACGTCACGTCTCCGGCTCATGTCGTGCCACCTGCCAGCACGGGGGAAAAATCTTCTAGACCCTGAAATTAATTTGCCTCGCAGATATTTACCTCCGCCCAACGGAGTTGGAGGAGGTTATGTTTTCGCTCTCGTGTGTTCGTATGTTAGTGTGTTCGTGTGTTCGTGTGTTTGCGCGATCGATATTAGCCAGCGAGCCAGCCAGCCAGCGAGTCAGCAAGCCGCGGCATATGGCGTATGTCGTTGGCAGTCGATCGATATCACCCAGCGAGCCAGCAAGCCAGCGAGCGTGTACATGTGAGCGAGCAGCAGCAACGAGCGGCTGCTACGAGCAAGCGAGCAGCAAGCCAGCAAGCGACCAGCAAGCCAGCAAGCCAGCGTGTACATGTCAGTACGCTGGCGTATATCGTCGGTTATTCGTGTGTTCGTGGGTCGTATGGCGTATGGCGCTGACGGAGGTATGCACTCTCCGTGAGTGCACTCTGTCTAGTTTCTTATGTGATTAGAGCCATGGATAGCACGACATTGTGCCGGTTTCTATAGAACGCTTGGAGCAATCGACTCAGCATGACTGGTGCACGGATATGAACAATTTTGGTTTGGATTTCTATCTAATAAAATCTATAAATAAAACAACATTTTGCATTTCTGTTCAGTTTACGCACGCGTGTACGCGCACCTGCGTGCGGATCTATATGCAATCTCTGCGTGTGGGCATGCGTGCGTGCGTGTGTGTGCGCGCGTGCGTGCGTGTGTCCGTGCGTGTATGCGCGTGTGTGAACGTCAATGCACATCAATCAGTTAAGAACCGTTGCCGACAGCAGAGCCCCGGCGTTTCTCCTAGAAGGTCAAGTTTCCAGAACGTCGTTGGGATATTAATTAATTCGCACGGATTCAACAGACCATCTGCGCAAAAATAATTACGTACAAACAGATAAACAGCACTATTAACTGCGGGGCACATATCCTCAAAATTTTCCCACAGGTGACCCGACATGCAATCTGTGTGTTCACTAACTCACCTATTAATTATTCCTACTGTGATGCACGCACTAACGCACGCACGCACACATGTACGCAGTCACCACTCACACGTACATACACTCACGCACGCACGCACGCACGTAATCAGTCACCACTCACACGTACATACACTCACGCACGCACACATACGCGCACGCACGCACGTAATCAGTCACCACTCATACGTACATACACTCACGCACGCACGTAATCAGTCACCACTCACGCACGCACACACGTAATCAGTCACCACTCACTGTACATACACTCACGTACGCACGCACACATATGCGCACGCAAGCACGTAATCAGTCACCACTCATACGTACATACACTCACGCACGCACGCACACTCGTACGCAGTCACCACTCACACGTACATACACTCATGCATGCACGCACGCACGCACGCACGCACGCACGCACACATGCACGCACGCACGCGACTGAGATGCTTCTAGAACTCTTCTCCGTGTTTAAATAAGTGTATAATGTAATAATACGTGTTTGGGAAAGACTTCGTGCGTGAGTAATTGAGTGAGGGAGTATGTACTCTTGAGAACAACCGATTACTCGCTGATATAGACAGCAAATTTATGACGCATCCCAATATTTGCATAGCTCGATTGCATACATATGCTCAGTTGGTTTATTAGACTACCATAAGAGGGTGGTTTCCCTTTAATTTATAATTTTTACGTAATGTCTGACTCTGTTTGTCTGTCTGTCCATCCGTCCATCCATCCATCCGTCTACCCGTCCGCCCGTCCGAATGCACGCACGCACGCAGACACACACGCACACACGCATATTCGCACGTATGTATGTGCGTGCGTACGTGTGTGCGTGCGTACGTACGTAGTATGTATGTATGTACGTGCGTTACGTATGTACGTACGTATGTTTATCTGATTTCATTAAAGGGAATTTATCAACAATGCAACAGAATTGAAAACGGCTGTAGACCTATATGTACCAGGCTAGCAGGCTCCCATGCAGCCACGCTTACACCAACACACAAACCATGTTACACACATATCCACACACGCACAATGTGTGTGCGTGCATGCGTGCGTGCGTGCGTGTGTGCATATCGGTCTGAGAGAGTTAATATCACTGTGTAATTGATTTTCCATTTAATTTCATTTACATGTTCCCCGGCACACGCGCGTGTCGGCTAAAATGCGCTCGGAAATAAAAACCCCACTGCACGTTTAATTAGCGCGAAATTCGATCCTCACGCGCAGTCTCCTGTGCAAGAGCTGTGAGGGAAGGCCGTGTGAGAGCCATACAGAGAGATACTACCTACCCTAATCTATAGTGTAGCTACCTACCCTAACCTATATGCAGTTACCTACCCTAACCTATAGAGCAGCTACCTACCCTAGCCTAGAGGTAAAACTACCTACACTAATCTATAGAACAGCTACCTACCCTAACCTAGAGGGCAGCTACCTACCCTAACCTATAGAGCAGCTACCTACCCTAACCTATAGTGCAGCTACCTACCCTTAATCTATAGAGCAGCTACCTACCCTAAACCTTATGAGTGCAGCTAACCTACGCCATAGATTCTAAGAGGCAGCCTACCCCTTACCCTAACTAGTTAGAGCAGTACCTAGCCCTACCCACACTAGGCAGCTACCATCCCTAATTCTATATGTGCCGAGCTAGCCTACCGCTATAATCAGAGGAGCAGCTACCTACCCTAACCTATAGGGCAGCTACCTACCCTAACCTATAGAGCAGCTACCTACCCTAACCTATAGTGCAGCTACCTACCCTAACCTAGAGGGCGTACCTACCCTAACCTAGAGGGCAGCTACCTACCCTAACCTAGAGGGCAGATAATTACCCTAACCTAGAGGGCAGATAATTACCCTAACCTAGAGGGCAGATAATTACCCGTACTAGACCTAGAGGGAGAGCAATAATAGCCTAACCTAGAGGGAAACTAATTTGTGATCGAGAAGGGTAGTTTGTTTCCGCCACCTAGAAGGTACAATGAGCGCCACCTACAGGGGAACATCAACAAGCTGTCGATCAAGCTGAACTCTCTATGCCTGATAAACAGCAGTAGTCTAGGTGTGCGCGTTTCGGCGGTTATCTGCGGGGCAACCTGCAGTCTCCAGGGCTGGGTCTAAAGGTGGTGAACAACAGTACAGGACGTCCATAGGCGGCAGGCCTGAATACCATCGAAGACAGAAATTATTAATAAAACATACTCACTACGTTCTTGCGCTTACACAACATACACTTATTCTATGTTTTTAATAGAGAACTATACGATTCGTGCTCTATGCTCCTCCTCGAAACTTTTGCCAGCTCTAATGATGCGTCAATTTCTGCAAAGTGCTGCACACATTCTAAACAACAAAAAGTTACCAACCGGGTCGCTGTGCACGTAACGCCAACCTGACGGGAATGCAACGAAACAAATACAATTTACTCTCTAATGCTTGTCTAGAACCGTCCTACGAGGCAATCTAACTGGCCGTGCATATATGCAAATTATTAGCAAGGCTCTAGGGCCCAGAATTTCGGACGAAAAAAAAAATTCCACACAAAAGGCATGTTGTCTATAGAGACCGAAATAGTGCAACGGTGAAGCAATTATGCAGAGGCTTCTGAGTTGTATGCCTCCTAAAGTACGTGGGACCGAGACCACACTGTATAGCCAATTCATTATATCTCTGTCTCTCGTGCACGCTCTCTATTTCACTCCGCTCTCTCTCTCTCTCTCTCTCTCTCTCTCTCTCGTCTCTCCTCATCTCTCACGCTCTCTCTATTCTCCGAGCGCGGCTGCCTCTCTCTTTTTCTCTTAATTCCTCGTTCTTGTCGCTCCTGGCTCGCTCTATTTTCGCGCTCGCCCTCTCTCTATCTATCTATCTTGCCCCTGCGTCAGGTGTTAATCTAAGTCGCTCTGCCGGCAATACGACACGTTCCAACATCAAGGCTCTGTGATTGCCTATGCACACAGCGACAGACATCGATACACAGCGCAGATGCAATCACACCACTCCGTTAGTTGGCTGAATTAGCTGCACACCAGCTATAGGCGGCTAGAGTGTACAGACACAGAACACAAAGAGAAAGAAAAACCACATATACCAGCTCACATACACGCTACCTTGCGCCGCAGCGTAGCTCCTTGCTACAGTACAAAAGTCCTACATACGAAAGGTGGCGCGGGAATAGCGCAAGCGCTTCGCTATCCAGCCACTCGATGGGGTTAATTACTAACACGGAGGGTTAGGAGTAGAGTGACTAGGTTAAGGTACATGGTGGGCGTTAGAGTACAGTAAGTGTAGGGTAGAGGGACATGGCGTGGCGTGTAGAGTGATAGGGGTTAGAGGTGGCACAGGGAGATAGGGTTGAGGTACAGGTTAGGGTTAAGGACGTGATAGTGGGTTAGAGGTACATGGTTAGGTTAGAGGTAGCACGGTAGAGTGTACGGAGCATGAATAGGGGTAGAACGGGTACAGTGGTACGTTATGCGGTAGAGATACACGGTTAGGTATAGAGTGAGTAGGGTTAGAGTACATGGTTAGGTTAGAGCGTACAACGTTAGGGTAAGGAGTGATAGGGTTAGGAGGGTACAGGGTTAAGGGTTAGAGTGATAGCGGGTTAACCGCGGAGCAGGAAGCGGAGCCACACTGCTGCTGTTTTGTGTGCTGCGCAATCGCCACCGCGTGGCTGATGGCAAGAGCAAAACACAGCCGTGTGGCGCGTTGCAAACACAGTCGGGAGAGATGTGGGATTCGCCGTACCGCTCCGCTGGATTGGGGCGATTTCTAGCCGTGTGGAAAATATCAACTAGCTGTTTTGGAATATTTTCTCCACGTGTGGCAGATTCCACAGCGTGTGGTCGAGTGGCTGTGTCAAGTTTCCACACCGCGCTCTTAATGAACGACCAATACGCAACAGTACAAAGCGCGAGTCACGTGATCTTAAACTTGGGCCGGTTGCAGGCGCGGTTGCGACTGCGGTAAGCAATGCACGTAACACCGATAACATCGCACGTACACGCGGGTACAGGGATTGACGCACGTACAAGCGCGGGTACGACGTACGTAGGACGCGGGTAACACCGACGTACACGCACGGTAGCCGCACGCAACAAGCGCGGGTACAATGCGTCACGCACGATAGCACGCAGCGTACGACGCCACGTACACGCGGGTATCAGTATCGGCGCGCGATAAGCAAGCAACGTACACGCACGGTAACACGCGGGTCACGCACCGAGTACAACGCCGGATATACACGCACGTACACCACAGAATAACGCAAACGGTAACAACGCGGGGTACACGACTGCACGCGGGTAACGCACGTTAACACGCGGGTACATCGGAGATACAGCGCACGTACACGCAACTACACGCGGTACACACGCACGTAACAAGCACGGACTGGGGGAACGCAGATACCGCACGTACACTCACAGTATACCGGCACGATACACGCGGGTACACGCGATACACGCACGTACACGCACTTACAGTCGCGGGACCAGCACGTGCACGGGCGGGTACACGCCACGTACAGCGCGGGTACACGGAGATAGCAGCGCACGTAACGCAACTAACACGCGGGTAACACGCACGTACACGCAGATACACGCACGTACGACACAGATAACACGCACGACACGCGGGTACAACGCACGTACACACGGGTACACCGGAGATACACGCACGTCACGCGGGTACACGCACGTACAACGCGGTACACGCGGAGCGCACGTACACGCAAGATACACGCACGTACACGGCGGGTACACGCACCGTACACGCGGAGTACACTCACGTACAACGCAGATACAGCGCACGGTAACACGCGGGTACACGCGATACAGCGCGGTACAAACGCGTGGTACGTGGCGTGTATCTGCGTGTACGTGCAATGTATCCGCAGCAAACCGCGCTGCCGACCGCAACAGTTAAGATCAACGTGACATCGCTTGAACCTGCTGCTATTGTCGGTTACTAGAGCCGGTGGTGGAACGTTGACACAGGCCCACACCGCCACAGCGCTGATGGAATCTGCCACCGTGGAAGAAAAATATCAAAACCCGTGTCGATATTTCCACACGCAAGAAACGCTGTGTTATGCACGCGCAAGACGCGTGTTTTGCTGGCGCCATCGAGCCACGCGTGCGATGGCGCAAGCACAAACACAGCGTGTGCGGCAGGCATATTAGAGGTACAGGGTTAGGGTTAGAGTGATAGGGTTAGAGGTACAGGGTTAGGGTTAGAGTGATAAGGTTAGAGGTATAGGGAATGGCCTATTGCTACCCGTGATCGTATGAGTGGTTACGCGTGAGTGTGTGTAGTACATGCGCACCCTTGCTAGCGTCTATGTAAATGCAGATAATAATAGAATATAACGAACAGTATGAACGTATTCAGGAATCTCTTTAATTGAACATACTTAACTATGCATCCGCCCATAACGTAGCGAATGCGTACAGTCGAGGTGCGCGTGTCACATCACCTAACTTACGAGGTTATAGCTGAGAGTAGCCGGCTCTGACCAATCTCGTCTAATCTGTTCAGTGTAACGAACTGTCGAACTCTGTCTCCGATCTCCTCTCTCTAGTCGAACACGCGGTTATATACTCTCATAGGTAGACACGCCTACCTATTGTTTATGGTCAGTCCGTACTACCCTACTGTCTACAATTGGCTAATTCTATCCTGTCTATTCCCGCGTTACAACTTTACACAGCTGGCCATGTATGCCAAACCAGAACAATAGGTTATTCCTATATATTTACTTATCTGTCATTCGACGGTATTACAGAGGTACAGGGTTAGGGTTAGAGTGATAGGGTTAGAGGTACAGGGTTAGGGTTAGAGTGATAGGATTAGAGGTACATGGTTGGGGTTAGAGTGATAGGGTTAGAGTTACAGGGTTAGGGTTAGAGGTACACGGTTAGGGTTAGAGTGATAGGGTTAGAGGTACATGGTTGGGGTTAGAGTGATAGGGTTAGAGTTACAGGGTTAGGGTTAGAGTGATAGGATTAGAGGTACAAGGTTAGGGTTAAAGGTATGGGGTTAGGGTTAGAGGTATAGGGTTCGGGTTAGAGTTACAAGATTACTGTATGATTAAGGAGTTAGGTTGTTGTGGTATTAGGACTAGCGTTAGGGATAAAATTATAAGCACAAGGTAATGGTTAGATTAACGGTTAGGGTGTAAGTGTTAGGGTTGGGGTAACGGTTATAAGATGTTAGTTAGGGTTAGCCGTTAGGGTTATGGTAACAGGGCCGTATCCAGAGGTTAGGCAGAGGGGGGTTACAAAATGGCGATGCGAAGCTTCGCCTCGAGACGTGAAGCGGTGAGTGTCCGGCGTCGAGTCCGGCCAATTTTTTTTTAAACATGCTTAGATGCTGTTTCCTGTTTCCACTTCAATTGTTTGTTGAATTCATACAAAAGACAGTGTATATCACCATAACATCAATCAAATAAAATGAGATTTGTAACAAACTCGTCTCTGGTGTTGGGAATTATGACAAATTATCTCCGTGGTGTGATTCATTCAATCTAGCTACTAGGATGATTACCTGTTGCTCTTTGAA
>NW_014577683.1:165155-167227 GCF_000485595.1 Priapulus caudatus
TGAAACAAAAAAGTTCACTCTGTCCATTAAGCCCTGTCCTCAGAAAATGTCTGATATCTGACCTTTCCCCACTGCCCTTTGACCACCGAATATTAAGAGCATAGGTCGAGCCGTTCAGATTTGTGCCGCAATTCCGTATTTCCTCCTATACCTTAAGTTAAGGGGGAAATATTCCCCCTCCGTTTACACATCTTGACCTTTGACCCTTGACCCCCAAATTGATCATTCCGAGTCCTTTTCATGATCCCCCCACGCCCCGAATATCGTGACCGTACGTCGAGCGGCTCAGATTTGTGCCCAACTGCTGACGGAAGCACGGACGGACGGACGGCCGGACAGACGCACTGACAATCATGCGAGTCTACAAGCTGCATCTGACTTCGTCAGATGAGCTAAAAATTAACTTTTACCCATTAAATTTGACTAGTTGACACCTGTTATACCCACTTAGTTACACAATACATTTATTTGTATAGATCCCAATGTAACCGAGTAAGACCCGAGTAAACAACTGTAGGTCCAAACATGTTACTAGGTTTAAACTAGTACTTTTTTTTAGCAACCAAGGGGGGTTACAGAAACCAAATAACCCCCCCTGGATACGGCCCTGGGTAACGGTTATAGGGTGCAAGAGTTCGAATCAGGGTTAAGGTAGGATTAAGGGTAGCGTTAGGTTGGCATTATAGGTTTAGGGTATCGGTTAGGGTTAGTATAGCAGTGGCGTTGGGCCCCACAACTAAATTGATTATTCCCAAAACTAAATCGAACACCATCACGCTAACCGTACGCCACATTTTGGTATGTAACGGCGGGCAATTTGGTGGCCATCTTAGGTCACCACGTGCACACTGCATGCTTGCATCACATATACGGCTCCCCACACCCACCCACAGTCACCGCGACATGCATCAAACACCGCATTCCAGCAGCCTTTGCCGCGAGCACATCAGTTATGTGCTGCGCAATTTACAGTGATTCATATCTCTAGCTATAGCTGAACATGTGTTGCCTCGTGAGGCTTGCTGTCACTACCATTGGCAGTGAACACACTGCTTAGTCCAATACTCGTACGTAAATTCATCCATTAATTTATTAGTACAACATAAGTAATATTATTTATTCATTTATTTACACCTTATTGATTTGTCGTCTTTCCGTTCGGACGCTTTTGCCGGACAAATGTCACACGTGGACGCGCACTCTCCGTTGACATTTCTGAGTCACACGCATGGCTTCCTCAGCGCTGACACACTCCATCGATACAGTCCCTGCTGACCTTTCTGTAGCGTCAGAGCTGCGCTAGACGCGCCTGAATTCAGCATGTATCGCGTGAAGCATCTCCACGATAATTCCGCTCAATATGTGCTTCTCTCCGGCCTGATATAATAGGCGAACCTTTCCTTCTTGCATGGGGAACCTGAATCGTCAGGAATTATTCCCTTGTTGTTGAGACTCATCACGCGTCGTTGGGGAGTGACGCTGACTTCGTCGGAAAGTAACTCCCGTGTCGCCAGGGAACGTTACCGTATCCCATGGGAATGTTCTCTGCGTCGGGGAGTGCCTCCGCGATCGCCAGGGAACGTTCCGACATCACGGAACGCTCCCTACATTGGGAAGTTCCTCCAATAGAGTCAGGGATCTCTCTCGTATCATCAGGGAACGTTTCTATGTCGTCAGCGAATGCTCCCTACATCCGGGAGTGCCTCCACGATCGTCAGGGAAGGTTCCGGCATCAGGGAACGATCCCTACACCCGGCACTTCCTCTACAGTCGCCAGGGATCTTTCCCGTGTCGTCAGGGAACGTCGCTGATTGCTGTCTAGTGTCTACATCATATACCGCGTGCACTCCCGCCGCTTTATTTGCAGTCCGTGATAACGAATCAGAAATGTATGCGTGCTGTGAACACATGTATGCGCGCGCTGCAATCTAACAAATTTCCCTCTCGCGCCGATAATAAAAGCAAACTTGCATTGAAGAGCTCTCTCACTCTCTCTCTCTCTCTCTCTCACTCTCTCCCTCTCTCTCTCTCTCTCTCTCTCTCTCTCTCTCTCTCTCTCTCTCTCTCTCTCT
>NW_014577683.1:167789-180057 GCF_000485595.1 Priapulus caudatus
TCTCCTCCTCCCTCTCTATCTCTCTCTCTCGCTCTCTATCTTTCTCTCTCTCTCTCGCGCTCTCTCTCCCTGTCTCCCTCTCTCTCTCTCTGTCTTCTCTCTCTCTCTCCCTGTTTCCCTCTCTCTCTCTGTCTCCCCTCTCTCTCTAGATCTAGCTATCACGAGACGACACTGCACTCACTCACTAGCGAAGAGTTCTTCCGACGAGACTTGCCAGCTGACCGGTGGCCGGCGGGCAGAGACGACGACCGTTTATTGCTGTGCAAATAGGAGGAGGCAACACTAACGTTGCTCACGTCCCGATGATGCTCAACGCGACAGACAGACACTGAGAGGAGCCCTTCTGTTTTCAGTCGATCGGCGCACTGCACTGTACATGCACATAAATAAAAGTGTCAATGACACTATAGCTCACCTTGGGATGATATTTAAAATTTGGCAAGTGTTTCATTTATGACGGACCGAAATGTGATCAAATGTCCTTATTCCCTGTTTTATACTAATAGAAATTTCACTGTTTTGTTTCAGGGTTAGTTTGGATGCGAAAATAAATGCGAAATCTGGGCGAGAGATGGCGCTACGCCTAAATGATCGCCATTTTGGTTTTTGATTATCACACAAATAAAAGCAATGAAATATTCCAGTCAAATTGCTGTAACGAAGAATCTAAAACACAATATTACACATAGGTATGATTAGGTAGGTAGGTAGGTAGGTAGGTAAATTTAACAAAATCAAATGAATCTAGATGGCCATTTTCATTTTTGCCAAAAAGTGGACGTGGCTCGAAAGTAGGTCGACTGGCGTGCTCCAAAATAGGACGTTTAAATCTCTCCCATAGGAGTAACAACTGTATGCAATTTGAAACATGTGGGCCAAACAGTTCTTGAGTTATCGTTGACCATAGACAGACACTGAAATGCATAGTGAAATTGCCAAAATCTACCTAATTTGCATAATAATAATAATAAATCAAAACCCATGTGATATGTTTTGGGGCCAGTCCTTATTCATTCACATACCAAAAATGAGCAAAATCCGTTGAACCTGAACTGACTTATGGCCATTTCCATTTTTGCCAAAAAGTGGGCGTGGCTCAAAAGTAGATCAACTGGCGTGCTCCAAAATAGGACGTTCACATCTCTCCCATAGGAGTAACAACTGTATGCAATTTGAAACATGTGAGTCAAACGGTTCTCAAGTTATCGTTGACCGTTGCCAAATGTTGACGGACAGAAGGACGGACGACGCCCCATGGCAATAGCTCATCTTGACGATGTCAAGGTGAGCTAAAAAGGGAAGGAAGGGGGAAACATACGGCCGCAGCCTTGTGACACGTAACACCAGGGGTATAATTTATACGCACAGTTCTTCGTTCGCTGTTTACATCTTCATCTATCATCATACCGTCGTATTACGCTTGGTTACATGTACATAGTCAAGAGCTCATAATAGAGATGCTGTAGTGTATGTATAGTACTTGTAGTATGTAGTACTTGATGTAGTGTAATGCTCGAGTGTGGGCATGGAACACGTTGGCGTTGTGTAGCGTTGCTTTGTTTGGCGTTGTTTTAGCATTGTACATCGTTGTTTAGCGTTGGTAAGCGTTGTTTGGCCTGGTGTTAGCGTTGTACAGTGTTGTTTAGCGTTGTTTTAGCGTTGCATGGCTTTGTTTAGCATTGGTTAGCTCCGTTTACTGTTGTTTATCGTTGCGTTAGCAAGCTGCAGTAGCAGCAGGGTGAGCGATTCACAGCTCGCCGACTAGATAGAGCCAATCTAGATAGATAGCTAGATAGAGCCAATCTGCCGGATTTACCCACGCACGAATATTGCTCACACTGTAATGTTACAAAACCCAAAGATTCCTGACCGCTAACCACCTCCAACAACATTAACCGCTATCTTGTCCCGAATGACACAATAACGACGTGAAGGTCATTTGTAAAGTAAAAGCCCAATATTATCACGCGACTGACGGCGTTTTCGAAGAAGGAGAAATGACTATGTGACAAAAGGCAGATGAGAGGGAAAACTCAATTCTGCATCAAAACACGTCGAGACGGGTTTTTTTTCTGAACTAAACAGCGAAACGTGACGTGGAGAGTATGAGAAAAGTTCCTCGTGCAGAGCTTCGAACTTATCCACTTCGAACTCAACACTTTTACACAGACACATTTGCAATACGCGTAAGCCGTTACCCAATACTTCAACCTTTACCCAACACTCCAACTGTTACCCAACACTCCAACCGTTACCCAACACTCCAACCGTTACCCATGCAACACGTCAAACTTTACCCAATACTCAATAACTTAACACCCAAAACTTCAACATTTACCCAACACTTCAGCATTTGCTCAACACTTCAACATTTACCCAACACTTCAGCATTTGCTCAACACTTCAGCATTTGCTCAACACTTCAACATTTACCCAACACTTCAGCCTTTATCCAACACCTTTAACCTTCACCCAGCACTTCAACCTTCACCCAGCACTTCAACCTTCACCCAACACTTCAACCCTTGCCAGCCATTACGCGGTTTTTGTCGAATCATCACCATATATATATAGTACCAACCAACCATGCCTACGCAGTGATCGAATAGGTGAGCGTAAAATGGCCAACAAGCTGCAACGGCCGCCTGCACCAACGAAAATCTCATCGTCGTCGTCGTCATTAAAACTCGCCTCCAAAAAAACGCTTCCCGCGCGAAATCGAATGGAGCGTCTCGGAGCAGACGACGCCTCGTAAACGCGCCGCTCGCGACGACCGTAATGACCGTCGGCTGGCCGGGGGAACGGCCGACGCGCCGGCCCCGACGGCTCTCAGCTGCCAGCGACACTCATGCAAGACGCAGCAGCAGCGAGCACGTTGCATTTCCCAGCGGCCCAGTAAGTACTGCCGCCGAACTGACGCGCTCTAAATGGTTTATGCGGCGGATGGCCAGTTAGCTATCCACCGCGGGAACCCGGGCGTAAAAATACAGAGACATAAGTCGCGGAGGAATAGCGGAGAGACTGACGGGGAACTCCTGCGATATGCCGTAGCAAATCATGTCCAATGTAGCGCGAACGCCTGATGCATAAGGAAGCCTAATATTGAATCAGGTGCCATGTAGAGTGAAGGG
The DNA here is from genome assembly GCF_000485595.1 of Priapulus caudatus. Taxonomy (NCBI): domain Eukaryota; kingdom Metazoa; phylum Priapulida; class Priapulimorpha; order Priapulimorphida; family Priapulidae; genus Priapulus; species Priapulus caudatus. Next base: position 170,921 of record NW_014577683.1, read on the forward strand.
CAATGTATAAGGAAACCTAATATTGAATCAAGTCCCCTGTATAACGGACGCCAATGTATGAGGAAACCTAATATTGAAGCATGTCCAGTGCAGAGTGAAGACCAATGTAGAGTCAAGCTCTATGCAGAGTGAAGTCCAATGTAGGGCAAAACCCAATATTTACTCAATGAACTGCTTCAACATTGTCAAACGCAACCTCTTTCCCAGCTTTCTCTATAACCAAGAGGACATGCACAGTACGATAATAACGTATTGGGACGCAAGTAGTCTGTTCATAACATCAACTACTGCTTATAAAAGAACGCGAAATGGAAAAATAAAACGAAAAAAAGTAGTAAAGAAAAAGAAAAGCAATAAGGAAAAAAATAAGAAGAAATAAAGGAAGTGAAGTAGTCTGTTCATAGCATCAACTACTGCTTATAGAAGAAAGAGAAAGGGAAAAATAAAACGAAAAAGGGTAGAAAAGAAAAAGAAAAGCAAGGAGAAAAAATAAGAAGAAATAAAGAGGAAGTATTAGTCGAATAATAGTCTGGATTGCCACACCACTCAGCGTGTGATGCTGCGGGCACGCTGTAATGTAATTAGAAGACACATGTGTTGTACACGTCTAGTACACTCGAGTCTCCATGGAGAACACACGACGTCCTTTTAAACCTTCAAATTGCATTAGCGATGTTTTGCCGACAAAGTGTGGGCATGCATTCCCGCTGGCACAACGACCAGTCTCCCCTCACTGCTGGCTATGTCACTCATTCCCAGTTTACCACCAGCGCAGCCATCAGTACCGCCTCACTGCCTCCATCACTACTCTCGCTCCTCCACCCCTCGTTCTCTTGTTCTCTCGTATTCCCTCGTTCCTTTATTTCCGCAAGTCATTGCTCTTCTCCTTCCTCTTTTCTTCGCTCCTTGAAGCTCCCTCGTTCTCTCGCTTTCTCGACGCCTCTCTCTTGTTTTTGTTCCCCCCTTAGTTCTCACTCTCTTGTTTTCTCATTACGTTGCTCTCTCACGCCCCCTAGTTCCTTCGTTCCCTCGCGCCCCGTCATCATTTTTCTCTCTTTTACTAGCTCTTTTGTTTACTCACTCTCTCGCTCCCTCGTTTTCTCCATCTCTCCTTGCCTCGTTCGCTCACTTCCTTGCTCAGTCGTTCCCTCTATCTCTCGCTTCCTCCTTTCCTCGCTCTCTTACTATCTCGTTTTGTCTGCTCTACGATTCGTTTCCAGAGCCCTCCCGCGCGCTACTCTTACATTGTAACGAGGTGAGCGAGACATCACGCACGCACTCACGCACACACACATACGCACGCACACACACATACGCACGCACACACACATACGCACGCACACACGTATTGATCACACAGCATTGCCGACATCGGAGCCGCGGCTGGGAATTAAAAGGGGAGAAGAGGAAGGAACGGAGGGCGACGGGGGGATTGATGGAGGTATATAGCTCTATTGGGCTGTCTGTCCGCGCGCGCACGGCTCTCTCTCTCTCTCACTCTGCGGGGATGTGAAGAAACCCGTGTAATTAAGTCTCGCATCCACAATTACATCGGTGCAAGGCTCAGGGTGTCTGCATCTCTCCCACAGCTGCCACGCATTGCTGACGAGACATACGAGGGATATATCGCGTGAACATGACGTTCATATAGGGTAATTATCACATTAGCCGCATGAATATATAACATATCCACTAACCGTACCTTCGCGATGAGTTAGCAACAACCCTAATGCTGACGCCAACGATAACTAAAGCCTAACACGAGCGCTTACTGCCACCGTAACCATAACACCAGGAGTGAATAATAATAATAATAGATTAATCTATTCTATTAAACATATAGATTAATCTATTATTATTCACTCCTGATAACACTAACCCTAACTCGTAACTACGAACTCATACAAGACGTCATTGTTTTTATATGCGGTCTCTCATGAACGCATGCAACCTCGATTACAGCATCTCGACTTTCGCCAAGATGCCCGCACCCCTCCCTCTCTCTATCCTCTCTGTCTTTTCTCCCCCGCTCTTTCTTCTTCTCGCGCTCTTTCTCTCTATCTTTCTCTCTCTCTCGCTTTCTCCCCCTCGCTCTCTCTCTCTTTCTCTCGCTTTATCCCCTCGCTCTCTCTCTTTCTCTCACACTCCATCTTTCTACCTTCGCTAATTTCTCTCTCTTTATAAACCTCTGAAAATATCCCCTAGATAGTGTTATCGATCGTGACTCTTGATCTGTGTGCGTGGTGCTGTAAGCTGTGGTTTACTACACACCGCTGGCGTGATGCGGTGCCTCCCTCTATACGGAGGAGCAAGCAACAGCTATACCGTCGCAAATCGATATAGTTTTCTTCTTCCTTTAACGAAATTGCTAATGGTCGGCGTGCGAGGCTCTCGCCGCTCTCTCTCTCTCTCTCTCTCTCTCTCGCTCTCTCTCTATCTATATATATATCTGTATACTCTGTTTCTCCCTCTGTCGCTCTCTTCCTCTGACTCTTCCTCTGATCGAGTGAAAGAGAGAGAGAGAGAGGAGAGAGAAGAGAGAGAGAGAGAGGAGAGAGAGAGAGAGAGAGAGCGGGAAGAGCGGAGAAAAGGAGAGAAAGCGCCGAAACCATCCGTCGCCAGCCACATCTATGTGACTCACAAAACCTAACCACGCGCGACTGTTGTGTTTACAGAAATAAGACGCAGAACGACATATATGTTGCAGCCATAGATAATAATATATGATATAGTATCTATGGTTGCAGCGTCTGCATACCGCCTACATGAATCACGGCCGGGGAAGAGAGACTGAGGCAGTGCAGCAGCGAGGGAGAATGGAAAGCAGAGGCTACGCGTGCCAAGGGCAAGATGACAATAACATGCATGTATATATATGCGATCCGCGCGCTACATCAGGTCTAGAATTTTATTTTCTCTTCTCGAGAGAAATAAAATGAAAGCGTTTCCTCTAGCACGTACCTACACGCGCGGCAGCGCACAGCTGCACAGCACAGGTACACACACCACGCACCAAACACACACCATGCTGCGCACGGCAGGCACGCACGGCATATCTCGCAGCACACAGCGCAAACGCACGTCATTCCATAGTCGGAATTATGGGGAAATTACGCTACCGGTTGTCGGCGAGCAATTAAAAATACGATTCTTCTACATGAATAGAATATGAGATAGCCACACTACCGATCCGACCAGGCGCCATGCCCGCCGCCCGCTCCTCTCTCTCTCTCTGCTCTCTCTCGCCGACGGAACGTAACGTAGCTCTTCCTCTCTCGCTCTTCGCTCATCGCCCTCCTCGTTCTCTCTTCTCACTTCTCTCTCGCGCGGCGCTACTCTCCCTCTCTTCCACCTCCTTTCTCTCGCGCATCCCTCTCTCTCTCCCTATCTTTCACTCCGCTCTCTCCCTTTTCCTCAGTCTCCCGGTCATTCCTTCTCTGGGCTTCCTGTCCGTCAAGTTATTCTCTTATAATACAAGATCGATACCGAAAATTATACTCCTCTGTATGTTACAATAGATAACATTAATATCATATAAATTACATCTCGTAAGTTGCTCGGAACTGCACTATAGCTCCTCGTAGTAAATAAACCCACGAATTAATTAAATTTGATTAAAAAATGGCGGCGAGACGAGCCGAGAACTTCGATCACGGTGTAAGAGAGATGAAGTATATAGCCGACGTCGATCTGTAAATTTATAGTTCAACATTAAATGAACTAGTATTACAATCACACGGGAAGCCAACGAGAATTAGGCAGTGGATGTGATATATATATCTTACCGTACGGTATTTATACAATTCTATGAACCGGGTGATTTTTTGTAGAGCAGTCCGTAGGGACGCTAGTAAAATTCATAATTATTTCTAGGTTTAATCATAAATGTCAACTGATTAGCTTTCTGCCAGAGCAATAACTCGATTACTCTAAAACACACACAAAATTAATACCCAAACCCCGTCTCAGGTTGTGTCAGTAAGTAGATTACAGTATGGTTTACTGATTTCATGAATAGCACGCATGAAGACAGTTTACGGTGTTACTCTGCGAAAGTGTAATCGAACACTATAAAATCAATAAACAAGGTTGGCTATATATCTAGCTAAAATGACACATTATATATATTCTCCCCTTGGTTATGGTTACAGTCTGCATTCAAGCGTGCAAGATTGCCTAGTAGTACATGAACAGAGAGAGACAGAGAGAGGGAGAGAGAAAGAGAGTGAGAGGGAGAGAGAGAGAGAGAGAGAGAGAGAGAGAGAGAGAGAGAGAGAGAGAGGAGAGAGAGAGAGAGAAGAGAGAGAGAAGAGAGAGAGAGAGAGAGAGGAGAGAGAGAGAGAGAGAAGAGAGAGAGAGAGAGAGAGAGAGAGAGAGAGAGAGAGAGAGAGCGCGAGAGCGAGCGAGAGAGAGATATCCACGTATTCCTGATATAACATTGCCCTAAACACTTATACCTATCTAAACGTATACCCGCAGACATGTTACGCTATAGTATAGATATAGAACAAGTCCAGAGCGACGTAGATACTAGCTATGCCTCTAACTTATATATACCTTCGCCTTGCGGACACATCTGTATGCAGCATGCGCACTAGTTGCTGTGCTTCAGTGCAGCTCTCAGGCCTCTGTAGCCTCTGTACTCTCAGCCTTGTAATCATTACTAAGTAGTAGCAGCACCGCTGACACGCCCGCCTCTCCGCTAACCGTCTCCCTTCCATCACGCTCTTTACTCTGCTAGGCGAGGCCCGGCGCGGCGGGCCCCCTTCTCCCACCCCCTCCTCCCCCTCCTGCTACAACGCTCTCCACCTCCTCTCCCCCTCTGCTTATAACGCTTTTTTACCTCCTCCCCGCCCGTCCTGCACTACTAACCTTCTCCACCTCCGCTCTCCCCCCTCTGCCTACTAACGCTTCTTTACCTCCCTCCCCCCGTCTGGCCCTTACTAAACCATTCTTTAGCCTCCCTCTCGCCGTCCTCTGCTTACTAACCTTCTTTACCTCCCTCTCCGCTCTGCCTACTAACCTCTTTACCTCGCCTCTCCCCCTCTGCTTACTAACCTTCTCCACCTCCCTCTCCCCCTCTGCTTACTAACCTTCTCCACCTCCCTCTCCCCCTCTGCTTACTAACCTTCTTTACCTCCCTCTCCCTCCGCTCTGCATTACTATCTCTTTACTCCCTCTCCCCTCCTGCTTACTAACCTTCTTTAGCCTCCCTCTCCCCCTCTGCCTAACTAACCTTCTCCACGCTCCCTCTCCCCGTCTGCCTACTAACGCTTCTTTACCTCCCTCTGCCCCCTCTGCTACTCCACGCTTTCTTTTAGCGAGCTCCCTCTCCCTCTGCCTACTAACCTCTCGCACCTCCCTCTCCCGTTGCTGCCTACTAACGGCTTCTTACCGACTCCCTCTCCCCCCTCTGCCTACTAACCTTCTCCACCTCCCTCCCCGTCTGCCTACAACCTTCTTTTACCTCCCTCTCTCCCGTGCTGGCCTACTAACGCTTTATTACCTCCTCTGCCCGCCCTCTGCTTACTAACCTTTCTCCACCTCCTCTACCCCTCTGCTTACTAACTTCTTTACCTCGCTGCTCCCCCTCTGCGCCTACTAACCTTCTTTACCTCCCTCTCCCCCCTCTGCCTACTAACCTCTTTAGCCTCCCTCTCCCCGCCTCTGCTTACTAACCTTCCTTACCCTCCCTCTCCCCCTCTGCTACTAACACTTTACTTTAACCTCGCCTCTCCCCCTCTTGCCTACTAACTTCTCCACCTCCGCTCTCGCCCCCTCTGCCTACTAACCGTTCTTTTACCTCCCATCGGCACACCCTCTGCCTACTAACGCTTCTTTACATCCCTTCTCCCCTCTGCTACTAACCGTTCTTTAGCCTCCTCTCGCCCCGCTCTGCTTACTAAACGCTTCTTATTACCTGCCCTCTCCCCCTCTGCCTACTAACCTGCTTTACCTCTCTCACCCCCTCTGCGTACTACTTCTTAGCTCCTCTCCCCCCTCTGCCTACTAACCTTCTTACTCCCTCTCCCCCTCTGCGCCTACTAACGCTTCTTTACCTCCCTCTCGCCCTCTGCCTACTAAACTTCTTTACCTCGCCTCTCCGCCTCTGCTTACTAAAGCGCTTCTCGCACCTGCTCTCTCCCTCTGCTTTACTAACCTTCTTTACCTCCCTCTCCCGCCCTCTGCCTACTCACCATTATTACCTCCCTCTCCGCCCTCTGCTTACTATTCTCCACCTCCCTCTCCCCTCTGCCTACTAACCTTCTTTACCTCCCTTCTCGCCGGCTTCCCCCTCTGCTTACTAAACGCGTTACCGTCCTCGTCCCCGTCTGCTTTATAACCTTCTTACCTCCCTCGTCGCCCTCTGCTACTAACCTCTTTAGCCTCCCTGGTCCGCCCCTCTGCTTACTCAACCTTCCTTACCGGTCCCTCTCCCCGTCTGCCTATAAGCCTTCTTTACCTCGCCTCTCCCCCTCATGCTTACTAACCTTCTTTACCTCCCTCTCCCCCCCTGGCTTCTACTAACCTTCTTTACCTCGCGCTCTTCCCCCTCTGCTACTCCCACCTTAACCTCCCTGCTCCCCCGTCTGCTTACTAACCTTTACTCCCTCGTAGCCCCGTCTGCTTAACTAAACGCTTCTTTACCTCCCTGCGTCCCCGGTATGCTTACTAACCTTCTTTACCTCCGGCTCTCCCCCTCTGGCCTAACTAACCTTCATTTACCTGCGCCTCTGCCCCCTCAGCCTACTGAACGCTTCTTTACCGTCCCTCGTCCCCGTCTGCTTACTATACCTTCATTTACATCCGCTCCCCCTCTGCCTACTAACCTTCTTACTCCCTCTCCCCCTCAGCCTACTAACGCTTCTTTACCTCCCTCTGCCCCCTCAGCGCTACTAATCGCTTCTTTACCTCCCTCTCCCCCCTCAGCCTACTAACCTTCTTTACCTCCGCTCTCGCGCCCTCAGCGCTACTAACCTTCTTTACCTCCCTCTCCCCCCTCTGCCTACTAACCTTCTTTACCTCCCTCTCCCCCGTCTGCTTACTAACCTTCTCCACCTCCCTCTCCCCCCTCTGCTTACTAACCTTCTTTACCTCCCTCTCCCAGCTAACCTTCTCTCCCTCCCTCACGCCCGCACCCTGCTCACTTCCTCTCCTACCCTCCCTCTCTTCTGTCACTCACCAACCTTCTCCCCCTCCTCCCCCTCACGCCCGCCTCCTCAATAACCTTCTCCCTCTCCCCCACGTCCTTCACTCCTAACCTTCTCTACGCTCCCCTTTCCCATTTCTTCGCTATTAGCTTCTCCCTCCCACGACGCTTGGCACCTTTTACACGCGATAGCGGCATCATGGTTAATGACCGAAGCAGGTGAATCTACGAGCAGGTAATATAGGCTCAAAGTAAATGTAGCCGACAACGCCCGAGCGATGGGTTGAGCTGTAAGTAACACGCGACCCAGTATAGACGGAGGGGGGGGGGCACGCGCTGCAGCGTTACGTGTGCCCCCACTAAAACCATCAAATGGCTGTAGGTTCTTACGCTTATGTGTGTGAGTGTAGTGTAGTGTAGTGTAGTGTAGTGTAGTGTAGTGTAGTGTAGTGTAGTGTAGTGTAGTGTAGTGTAGTGTAGTGTAGTGTAGTGTAGTGTAGTGTAGTGTAGTAGATGTGACGGCGGGGGACGGGAAGGGGGAGGGCGTGCAGCGTCCGCCCCTCAACAGCGCTGAACGATAGATCGTTGCGCCGACCACGCGCAGGTTTCATGACATCGAAGCAAACGATCCATTGAAGCTAACAGCAGCTCGTGGATATCTCTAGCCTGCAGAGCTGGCTAGTTGGACGTGACGGCCGAGCTGCAGCCGTGTGTTCGATTCCACTCCACTATTCCTTCCACTTGCTGTAGCCAGACCATAATTACTCAGTGATTACTAACTAGACTATAGTAATGCACTATACACGCACACACACACGCGCATATAGGCACAAGCACACACACACGCATGCACATATAGGCACAAGCACACACACACGCAGACGCACACACGCACATATAGGCTGCACAAGCACACATACACACTAGGGCTGCAACAATTCATCGCGGTGCATCGATTCGTGAATCGCGATTCAAGCGGCCGATTCGATTGACGATTCAAAATCTCTCATTTTCGATTCGATTCGATTCGAGTAGGCAATTTGTATATATGTATATATGTCTGCTGCGTTTACACTATTGATATTTTTCAGCAAATCGTACCGATTTCAAGTGCATTCCAACATAATCGGCTGAAATTCGATTGTGTTGGAGTCGGAGTCGGGCCGAGTTGGAGAAATAGAACACGTTCTATTTCTCCAACTCGGCGACTTGACTCCGACTTCGACTCCAACACAATCGAATTTCAGCCGATTGCGTTGGCATGCACTTGAAATCGGTACGATTTGTTGACGATCGATAGTGTAAACGCAGCATTACACACATATAGGCACAAACACACGCACACGCAGGCACAAACACATGCACGCGCATACACACACGCGCACGCACGCACGCACGCACATGCACATGCGCACGTACAAGCACGTAATATGGACGCGATGTCACGCGTTTCTTTTAGTCGAATACACATTGTACGAGCAAAAAACACAGGCGACGCAAACAAAAAACAAAAAAACAATAAACAATAAACAACGTCAGTCAATCACTCGTATCTTCCATCATCGTGCACGACACAAGTGCAACGACATAATGTGACGGGCGACTTGATCACAATACAATACGCAATTCAATCATATTAAACACTAAAAAATAATAAAATAAAATCATATTAAACACAAAACAAGGACAACATGATACGCAAAAAATTCACATGATACACGAAGACTGCGCATTATGTAATGCAGTGACGATATGCTGAACAATGCCAACATGTGATGCGCAATACAATCACAACATGATACACAATGCAATTACAACATGATACGCAAAAAATTCACATGATACACGAAGACTGCGCATTATGTAATGCAGTGACGATATGCTGAACAATGCCAACATGTGATGCGCAATACAATCACAACATGATACACAATGCAATTACAACATGATACGCAAAAAATTCACATGATACACGAAGACTGCGCAT